>NC_066526.1:18117141-18282141 GCF_024679095.1 Eriocheir sinensis | reverse complement strand
GGAAAGAGAGCAGGAGAAGGAAGAGGAAAAGTAGGAGAAGAAGTGGTGGAAAAGGAGGAGGAGAAGGAAAAAGAGAAGGAAGAAGAGAAGAAAGAAGAAGAAAAAAAAGAAGAAAAAGAAGAAAAAGAAAATGAAGAAGAAAAAAAAGAAAAAGAAAAAGAAAAAGAAAAAGAAGAAGAAGAATGGACCGAAATAAAAGTATGGCGCAGATGAGAAAGATAATAAAAAAAGGAAGAACACAGCAAGACGAATATATAACATAAACAAAAACCGTAAATGAAAACCAGAGAACACAAATAATATCTTCGACCTTTTTCCTCTCTTTTTCGTTCCTTCGAGTCTTCCGTAACACGATAACATGCAAACTTCCACTTGTGTCATGTCTTTTTGTGTGTATGCGCGGCGCTACATATGCAATTAAAATGAACTTTCTCTTTTTTCATCCTCTCTCTGCATACGCCTCCAGTCAGTCAGTCAGTCAGTCAGTCAGTCAGTCAGTCAGTCAGTCAGTCAGTCACTCACTCACTGTGTGTGTCTGTGTGTGTGTGTGTGTGTGTGTGTGTGTGTGTGTGTGTGTGTGTGTGTGTGTGTGTGTGTGTGTGTGTGTGTGTGTGTGTGTGTGTTTTATTTTTCAAGTCACACATAGTACACAGTAGTTCAAACACATAATTCACTCAATTCCTTTTCACAAAACTTCTATTTCAGGAATCGAAGCTAAAGTTAATGCTCACACTTCGGTTTTAAGTCGCATTGGAATCCCTGTACTATATAGATCGTGAAACTCCTACTGATATCGCTTCTTCTTTGATTCGATATATATTCCTGGACTGACAAAAAAAATAGCTCTGCTGATATTGTTTTTCCTTGCTTTGGTATCCGTTCCTGGACTAGCAAATCTACTGCTTATATGGCTTTTTCCCCCATTCGGTATCTGGCCTGGTAAATCTCCTGCTGATATTGCATTTTCCTTGATTGCTCTTCTATCTTGAGTATTTTATTTTTTCAGTATAGATCAAGATTCACTCACACGCTACATATTAAAGAAAAGAATAGTGCTGATCAGGTTTTATATTCACTTCCTCGATCTAAGTTCACTAATGAGACTTTCACCTGTATAATGCTGACCCTCGTATGCACACTGGCTTGCGACACACATGGAGGTAAGATGCCGGGCGAGTTGATATGCCATGAAGAGAAGGTGCATTGAGACGGCGAAGCTGGGAAAGGAAGGGGGGGAGGGAATACTGAGGGGGGGGAGGGAATACTAAGTCGAATCATGCACTGAATATAATACAGGAAAGTTGAGTAACTGTATGACGTGCGAGAGAGGTCGAAGGGGGCGATGAGGACGAACAATAGGCTGAAGTGAAGGAGAGGGAGTGAAGGGAAATGGAGATGAAAAAAAATGAAGGTGACATGATTCTTTGTGGTTGATTACTAAAGGAAAATGATACTCGTCTTATCTATGCAATTTTAAGAGGCGAGAATATTGTTTGTTTGCTTGTTTGTTTGTTTTTGTGTGTATATGAGAAAGTAGAGATGACTGAAAAACACAACAGAAACAGGAAGCTCTCTTGTCATTCGTGAACAGAATAACAAGAATATCCAAAATCACCCCATTCAAAACACACACACACACACACACACACACACACACACGGCCCTGTAGCTCAGTGGACAGAGCATCTGCCTCACAACCAGAAGGACCGGGGTTCGATTCCCCGGCCGGGTGAAGATAAGTTGGGTTTATCTTCTTTCACGTGTAGCCCCTGTTAACCCAAAGATCGGTACTATAAATGAGCTCTGTGCTTAGGGGAACGGCTGGCTGTCTCGAGAGAGACCCACAGCAAACCAAGAGGTGAATTACACACGCACACACACAAAGAAAAAGACAAGGTAAATTAAAATACATATGATTTGAAGTTCTTAAAATTGTTAAAGTCGTGGGAAGGAGGAAAAACAGAAGAAGAAAAGCTTCTCCAGAGTTTAAAAGTGAAAGTTACGAGAGGGTAAAGATACGGACAACAGCCAGAGATTTGATTCCTGAAAAGTCTGACCCCTGAAAAAAAAAGAAAAAAAAAACAGAAAATTTACGCAAAGTTTACTAGTGAAAGGAATGAGAGGGTAAAGATAGTGGAAACAGATTATATTCATGAATCTCATGACACCTGGAATAAAAAAAATGAAAAAAAATTACCATGAGAAAATTTACGCGGAGTCATTGAGGTGAATGTGAAAATGGATGTGGATGCAGGAAGAGTTACAGGAAGTGGAGTTTACTGAGCAGTGTGGAGGCGAGGTGGAGATGTGGTCCATTTGATATTTTGATCCTCTCCATTTCAAACCCTTTTCATCTATCACGATTTTGTCTGTCTCTATTACTGAGCAGTGGAGAGCGAGGCGATGTGGTCCATTTGACGGGTTGATTCTTCTCATTTTAACTTCCTTTCATATCTCAGTTTCATATATTTCTCTATTTTCTGGGAGTGGGGGTTGAAGAGAGACATATACATATATTCTCATTTTAACTTCCTGTTATATCTCAGTTTCACATTTTTTTCTATTTTCTGGGAGTGGGGTTTGAAGAGAGACATATAGGCTACATATATTCTCATTTCAACTTCCTTTTATATCTCAGTTTCACATTTTTTCTATTTTCTGGGAGTGGGGTTTGAAGAGAGACATATAGGCTACATATATTCTCATTTCAACTTCCTTTTATATCTCAGTTTCACATTTTTTCTATTTTCTGGGAGTGGGGGTTGAAGAGAGACATATATACACCCTAAAACATTTCTTACCAAGCTTTTTTATTGCTATGTTTCTTTCCACGGTATTCATTTCATTCTTATTTCTACATTTTTATCTCTTTTTATTCATTTTGTCCGCTTTTAGTTCCTGAGTGTTTCTGATACATTCCTTTCCTCTTTGCTAATTATTTCTAAGAGGTAAACCATTTAGACATTTGTTTTCGTATAAGAGATCTGAGTAGTTAGCAGTTTTCTTTCACTCGTAACCTCCTGTCCTATTAGTTAAGTGTATGTTCGTCTGTGCATCTTCCTGCCTCCGACTTAAACTCCCCTCCCGAAATTGACTTCTCTTTTGGCCACTCAAACTCTTTTTTATAGTTTTTTTGTCTTTTTTTCCCCTTGAGCTATTTCCTTCACTGTAAAAAAAGATCCTTCAAATCTGACCGCCACTTCCTGCCGTCAACAGTTCCCTTCGTGGTTAAGTAATTTCGAGGCCACATCCGTTTTCGGCGCGCGGTCCGAATAATTATAATGTTGTGAAGATACAGACATTTTACATAACATTTAAAACAAACCAAACATCTAAGTATAAACAACTAGACATTCGATTAACATTCTTCACTCTTACCAGTAGCCTCTCTCTCTCGTCTCTAATGTTCTCTGCATAACATTTAAATAAAGAAAACTAAACATCTGTGAATAAACAACTTGACATTCACTTAACATTCTTCAGTTTTGTATCAGTAGTCAACATGTTCTCATCCCTCTCTCTGGTGTCTCTCATTCTCTACATAACGCTTAAATTACGCAGACTAAACACCTAAGTAAATAACACGACATTCGATTTACATTTCTCACTCTTTTGTCTGTAGTCCATCTTTCTCATCCCTCTCTGCTCTCACATTCTCTACATAAGTAAAATTAGCAGACTAAATATCTAAGTAAACAACTCGGCATTCGATTTACATGCTTCACTTTTGTATCAGTAGTCAATCTCTTCTCATCCCTCTCATCTATTTAGCTCTACGTAGCATCTAAATAAAGATAAGTAAAAGTCTGTAAGTAAACAACCCGACATTCGATTTGCATTCTTTTCTCATTGCCAGTTCGTCTCTCACGTCGGTACTGTCAGAACCTTCCACCACTCACATCAACTACTTCCAAAGGCCGATAACAAGACTAATCGGGTTCTAATGAGTGCTTTGTTAGGTTCATGGTACAGAAGAAGGGTCACACTACCAGAAGGGTCATAATGCTATCCCTGGAAATGCCCCAAACTCCTGCCGAAGTCTTGTTAAATATAAGTGCTTGGGCGACATGTCTCATCCCCCCGGCCTCTCCTTTTCCCTCGCACCTCATTAAGCGTTGTCTGGGCTACCCTCACAACCCTAATAGACACTGATGGATACACGAACGCAATCAATAAGGGCTTCATGCAGGCCCACACTCCCATCACGGCTAACACAAGGTCGCCCCTACGTATGCTCACTACAGGGCCGCCTTTTATAGTACAGTGTCACCCATTATCCTCACTCCAGGGCCAGTTGTCATGTTCCAGGGTCACCCATAATCCATAATACAGGGCTTCGTGATCCTTACTTCAGGGCCACTTTCATCGCCACCTACTATCCTTACTCCAGGGCCGGATAAATATATAATGCTCGGTACAGGGCCATCAAGTCAGCTGTTTTCTGATGTCACGTGAGATTGTCTTCGCCGAGTTGCCTTCTTTAGTGTGTTAATAACCGCCATTGTACTTAATCTCCGCCACCATCACCACTGTCGTTAATACCCATTCCACCTCTACCATGAATGCAATGATTGATAATGGAGGAGGGAAGGAAGGAAGAAGGGAGGGTGGGAGGGATGGAGGAAGGAAGGAAGAAGGGAGGGTGGGAGGGATGGAGGAAGGAAGGAAGAAGGGAGGGTGGGAGGGATGGGGGAAGGAAGGAAGGGAGGATGGGAGGACAGAAAGGAGGGAGGGGGAAGTAAGGGATGGAAGGAAAGGAATGAAGGAGAGAGGGAGGGGGGAAGGAAGGGATGGGAGGAAATGAAGGAGGGAGAGAGGAAAGGAGGAAGGATAAATGATGGGAGGAGAAGAAGGGAGAGAGGCTGGGAGGAAACAAAGGGATGGGAGGAAAGGAAGGAGGGAGAGGGAGGGAGGGAGGAAGGGATGGGAGAAGCGGAGGAAACAAGAGGTGAAATATGCCAGTCACACCTCCATTCATTATAGATTCGTGACACACACACACACAAAGCACAATGCACATCGTTTCACAAGTTTCTCACGCGTGTAAGTGGAGCAAAAAAAAAAAAAAAATAGCATGTCATTCACTTATTTTTATCACTTTTCTCATTATTATTATTATTATTATTATTATTATTATTATTATTATTATTATTGTCGTTATCATCAAACCCTCTTTATCAAACAAGTTACGTAGAAAAATGTTCGTAAAAAATGGCGATCGTTATTTGACCGATGATGCGACGACCCGATGCCGATAATTACGTTAATGGATTCACATATTCTCTCTCTCTCTCTCTCTCTCTCTCTCTCTCTCTCTCTCTCTCTCTCTCTCTCTCTCTCTCTCTCTCTCTCTCTCTCTCTCTCTCTCTCTCTCTCTCTCTCTCTCTCTTTCTCTCTCTCTCTCTCTCTCTCTCTCTCTCTCTCTCTCTCTCTCTCTCTCTCTCTCTCTCTCTCTCTCTCTCTCTCTCTCTCTCTCTCTCTCTCTCTCTCTCTCTCTCTCTCTCTCTCTCTCTCGTTTTTCATTTTTTTCTTTCTCTTCTTTTTCTTCTTTCGTTCTAAATTTCTTTTTTCTTTTTTTCCTTTTTCTTTCTTTCCTTCTCTCTCCCTATCTATTTATCCATCTTCCTTTCGTTAATTCTCTCTCTCTCTCTCTCTCTCTCTCTCTCTCTCTCTCTCTCTCTCTCTCTCTCTCTCTCTCTCTCTCTCTCTCTCTCTCTAATACTCTGCAGATTTAACGCCTTCATTTCGATTCTGTTTTCTTCTTGCTGCGACATTTCTCGAAACTTTCGAGCACCAAGACACTGACAAGCGATGTAGTGCTGAACGCTATTCATAAAACATCGTCAAAGTTATACGTGGGTAACTTTGTGCTATTTATTATTTCAGAAGTCAAAAACACGTACCCGCGGTGAGTGACATTTACAATTATTATTTTAAGAGAAGAAAATCCGGTCTTTTTTATTCCTACAGTGAAAAAAAGAACTGTAGCTACGATATTATACTGAATTCTTACGGGAAAGATGACGTTTTTTTTTTTTGTCAATACTCGTGGAAAATACCCGCGGTGAGTTACATTTACAATTATTTTTTTAAGAGAAGGAAATCCTGTTTTTTTTTTTTTTTTATTCCTACAGTGAAAAAAAGAACTGTAGCTACGATATTGCAAGTACTTAATTCTCACGGGAAAGATGACTTTTTTTTTTTTTATGTCAATACTCAGCGGAAAATATAAACAACAAAAAAATAACGCGTCGTGGTAATAGATCTTGCACCTGACATAATGATAAAAAAATATATATCTAGATTAAATTCATTCACGTAATTTTTGTATTTTTTTCATGTCAAGTCATCACAGCATGTCGAGTCGGTGGTGCAAGAGACGAGACTTTCCTTAGAAGTCTGCAGTGGCTTCATCAAACACGTGTACCCAATTTACATTCCTCCCAATTTACATTCCTTTACTTATCAATTTATTTATTTATCCGCGCTAAGTCATCACACGAAGCAGAGACCGTAACGCAGCACACAAGCATGTCCTTAAAAAAAAAATGCACATTGGGTTTACAAAATATATATATATACCGTACTCTGTTATTTATGTATATACTTATTTTTTTTTTTATTTGTGCTTAGTCGCCACAAGAAGGTATTAATTTACTTACTTTATAACTTTATTAACTTATCAAAATATATATACTCCTTTGTTATTTATGTATATACTTATTTTTTTGTTTATTGGTGCTTAGTCACCACAGGAAGCTTGCAATTTACTTCTTTTATAACTTTATTCACTTATTTTTTACCTTGGCGCAACACAAAGGTTTCCATTAAGAAGTGCACATTGGCTTAACAAAAAATATATACTCTTGCTATTCTTGTATCTATCATTTTACATTTTTATTTGAAACTAGTCGCCACAGGGAGCTATCAATTTACTTTTTATAACTTTACTCACTTATTTTTACCTTGGCGCAGCACAAGGATTTCCTTTAAGATGTGCACATTGTCTTAACAAAAAAATATATACTCATGCTATTCATGCATCTATCATTTTACATATCTGTTTCAAACTAGTCGCCACAGAGAGCTATCAATTTGTATATTTATTAGCAGTGAGTCGCCACAGGAACCCTGACCGGTGACGCAACAGGCAAGCATTTCCTTTAATATGTGCATCGACTTAGAAAATATATATACTCAGTTATTTATGTAGTTTTCAAATTATTTATTCACTCGCACCAAGTCGACACAATAAGCCAGGCCGTGACGCAACAGGCAATATATATACTCCAAATTATATAAATATATACTCCATTGTCATTCATTTTATTCATTTATTCGTGCTTTGTCGCTACAGGAAGCAATCAGTTTACTCATTTATTCGTACCAAGTCGTCACAGGAAGCCCGGCAATGACGCAACCGACGTGTATTTCCCGCGCGTCCGTCATGCGAGGACTTCAGCGGCAGGAGCGGCGGTGTGTCCCTCCGCGGCGGCAGGCAGCAACGCCCCTAAACATGTGGCCACGCAGGCGGACAATACACATCCGGGACATATGTTTCATGCACAACGCGGCGCTACACACACACACACACACACACACACACACACACACACACACACACACACACACACACACACACACACATATCCTTCTCATCCTTTACATACCCTTTGTCTTTCTTCTGGTATGTAATATTCTCAACATCCTTCCTTCCTATCCCCCCCCCCCTCGTGAAGCTCAAGTGGAGACGTAGTCAAAGCATTAATAGTTATCAGAGTGGCTTCCGAAGTGTTTGTTCCGGTGCTCCGCGCGTGCTGAAGTGACTGAAAGCATCGAGAGAGTGAAGTGTGCCTCGTGGCCGTAATTAGGACAAAAAAGGTGGAGTGGCCATGCTTTTTTGGGACCATCAGATCTGGCATGTAAAATATAGTACACGGCGAGCTTAAATTCTCTCTCTCTCTCTCTCTCTCTCTCTCTCTCTCTCTCTCTCTCTCTCTCTCTCTCTCTCTCTCTCTCTCTCTCTCTCTCTCTCTCTCGTGTGTGTAGGGGGGGGTAGGGGGGTAGGAGGGGGGGCGTATGTATAGGTATGTGTGTGTGTGTATTTCACTACCACGGCCTCATCCCGTGTTGGACTCGTAATCGCCAGCAGGTACCTTCCCAACATGAGCAAGTGCTCTTTATCATCGATCTATGGGTACTGCCAGGACCTCACACACCCCATCCCCCTTGCTCAAGGAGGGACATTAACCACTCCTAGTCAACGGAAAGAATCCAACCTGGCGCCCTGTCAGACTGTGAAGTTTTCCAGCGAAGAGCTCGAACCAGTTGCGCCACGGTGTGTGTGTGTGTGTGTGTGTGTGTGTGTGTGTGTGTGTGTGTGTGTGTGTGTGTGACCTATTATTTATCGTCGCGTGACTCGTATACCTTTAGGTAAACACGTAAAAAAACATCACCATTATTATCATTATTATAAACAGAGGCAGCAACAGGTGTAGTAGTAGCAGTAGGATGAAATTTTTCTGAGCACACGATCACGCTACACAGTTTTCTGTCACGCGTTTCTTTAATTTAGTCATGAATGGCGAAGTGGGTGACGGCGGGAAAGTAGAATGAAACACGCGAATAGTAGTTGTAGCAGTAGTGGTAGTAGTAGTAGTAGTAGTAGTAGTAGTAGTAGTAGTAGTAGTAACTCATTCCAAAAAACGCAAATCATATCACACGAGCAGAAAAAAAGAGGAAGGAAGGAAGGGAGGATGAGAGGGAGACAAAGAGAGGGATCGAGGAAGAAAATGAGTAGGAGGAAGAGGAGGCGGAGGGAGGGGGGAGAGAGTGTGCAACCCCCCTCTTCTCCTCCTGTATTTTGCCACTCGCACCCGACACTTCACACGGGAGCGGCCTTGAGTCACGGGCTGAGTGGCTCGCGTTGTTTCGTTGTGATGGAATAGGTTTGAGCACACCGTCATGCTACACTGTTTCCTGTCAGGCGTTTGTTTTTCATTTGGCTGTGAGTGGCGAAGTGGTGACAACGTGAAACTAGACCTAGACATGCGATGGAGCAGTATTAGTATTAGTGGTAGTTTTTACAGCATGGGAGGCAGCTCAAGGGCAAAAAATAAAAACAAAAAAAAGTCCGCTACGCTACTCCCACAAAAGAGAGAAAAAAAGAGGCCAGAGGAGAGGTCAGTTTCGGGTGGAGAGGTGTCTAGATACTCTCCTGGTAGTAGTAGTAGTAGTAGTAGTAGTAGTAGTAGTAGTAGACAGGACAGGAATACGGGTGGGACGGAAGTTGGGTACCAAGCAATTATCAAACAAGCGAGGAACACAATCGCTATTAGAGAAGAAAAAAAAAAAAAACGACAATCAACAAGTAAACACATGCTTCAATAATCGACTAAGCAAACACCGCTGCCCAGAACCATTTAACATTCTCTATACCTTCCACTAACACCACCCATTCCCTGCCTTCCAGAGCTAACCATGCGGATGCTGCGGACGCTAAAGAGGACACTAGCGGTGTTGGCGTTCGTCTGCATGACCTTGAAGATACAGCTGGAACTTCGACTGGTGAGAGAGGGAAGAAACATCGGAGGATACTCGCCCTGGTGGGGAAACGAGACCCTGGGGCACCTCCGCGCCTTCCCTAAGCTTGCCAGGAGACCAAACATTACCCTGAGTGTCTTACGAGCTACAACGAGTGATGGGATGGTGAACGTACTGCCGGGTTATGAGAATTTGACTCGTGCGCATGAACAAGAGGGAAAATCAGACCCAAAGACCTCCAATAGGAAGATACTGAGTGATGTGACGAATAAGACGAATCCTGCAGCGGGGAAAACTTCAGGGGCAGGGGCAGGAACGGGGGCGGGGACAGTCTTCAGGAACTCCGGCCTTATCGAACACACTGTCACGGCCGCAGAGTCTCCTAGCAACCACAAAACACGGGCGGGAATATTTGCTAAGCTCAGAATATACGATGGAGAGAACACCATCGATACGGAGGCTATTTATTCCTCGCAGAGAAGGGAGGTTGTCGGGGGGGAGGGGACGAATGCATCAGATGACAACACATCGATTGCTCAAAGTGATGGGAAGAAAGAGACAACGCGGAGAGAGAAGCCGCCGAACGTGATAATCCCGAAACATAAGAATGGTACTAGTGTTCCGAGGAGGGCGTTGGTGCCCATGCCGAAGATTGGACAGAGACCACCGCAGCCACTAGCACGTAAGGTCAAGTCATCGGCTTTATTAAGAGGAGTCTCCCATGACGTCGACAAGCACGAGGTGTCCTTGACGAAAGAGGAAATCGCGCAGATCAAGGAGGAACTGACGCAAGAGAATGAGCTGCAGACGGTGTATAATCAAGAACGCTTTGGTCCGGTTCTGAGGAATACGACGATTCTCCTTGTACAGGTGAGTTTGTACCGGAGTTTTCTTAATTGCCTGAGCTTCCATGGTGCGGAAGTGATGATGATGATGATGATTTCTGCTACTATTCATATTTCCTAGATATATTCCCGTTTGTAATCAGGAGTAACTTATCTGCACTTGCGGACATAACCTTTTTCCCTCTTCTACTTCACAAAAACCTAGTGGGTATCAATCTAAAGGTAACATGCACTACGTAGACAGTTATATAAAAAGATGAAATGAATAGAGAATGTTAACAACAAAAAAAATGAATATGATGGACAGGCAATTTTTTTAGCTGTCAAAACCTAACGTAGCCAACTAGTTATTTACAGACAAGCAACGTGTTCAGTAATTTCACAGCGAAATTTCCCACAACTGTATAACCACACACACACACACACACACAGCTGTCCTTGTAACCTACCCACAGAAATAAACTAGCCAACAATGTCCTCTATTGTTTCCTACCGTTATATGTGGCCACTGCAAGGATATAAATTTTCAGATATTTTGTTGCATTTCCGATTGCATATGTATAGCTGTACACATATGTATAGCTGTACACATATGTATAGCTGTACACATATCCACTGACAATTATAGCTGACAAATATAAGTTGTATATATGTATTGACAAATAAACTCAATCAGGCAATAATATTAATCAACCGGGCATTCAAAAAAGCAATTTATCATTTTGAACACGACTGCATTTCAAAATGTTCTCAATGCAGCAGCTGTGAAGAACTACTGTTGACAATGCATGGGGAGACATTCAACATTCTCTCTCTCTCTCTCTCTCTCTCTCTCTCTCTCTCTCTCTCTCTCTCTCTCTCTCTCTCTCAGGTGCACAAAAGGCTTGAGAATCTTCGGTACCTGGTGGCGAGTCTGCGGGCCGTGCAGGGCATCAAGGAGGCGATGGTCGTCTTCAGTCACGACTTCTGGGACTCCGACATCAACGCCTTCGTCCGAAACATCACCGACTTCAGGGTGATGCAGATGTTCTTCCCGTTCTCCATCCAGCTGTACCCGCTCCTCTTCCCCGGCCGCGACCCCACCGACTGCTCTTGGAACACGAAGGCGTAAATACGATAAAGTTTAGGTCTTGTTAAGAATAGGCGTCATGGGGTATCGAAGCGGTTTCACGGGGGTGTCCGAAACAATTCTCAATAAAAAGAACGATTACAGCACAATTTATTTTGTATTGGTGGTTAATATTACTGTAGTAGTAGTAGTAGTAGTAGTAGTAGTAGTAGTAGTAGTTAGTAGTAGTAGTAGCAAATCAGTAGTATGGTAAAGATTCGTTTTCTTCCTCTAGTCTAAGTGTTCGATATCTCCCATAACATTTATTTCTTGTTCTCATGCAGGGAAGGGAAGGACAAGGCGTGTCTGAATGCCAACTGGCCGGACAGCTACGGACACTACCGCGAGGCCTCCTTCACGCAGATCAAACATCACTGGTGGTGGAAGATACATCGGTAAGACGAGACGAGACAAGATGGCAAGGCAAGGCGGGGGAAGGGCCGGGAGAATTAGGAGGGAAAGGACAAAACAATGAGTGCATAAGAGGATACAACAAGTGTGAAGAAAGATTAAATATGAGAAGGCTTGGGAAAATAAAGGAAAAAAAAAGAAAAGTTCATATGGAGGTCAAAACAAAGAGCGTGATGAAAGGATAAATATGAGAAAGTATGAGAAAATAAGGAGGAAAAGAAGAAAAAATGAGTATAAGGGGATGAAACGAAATGTGTAATGAAAGAATGTGAAAAATAGTATAGGAAATCAGGGGCCTTGTCCGCCCTCGTATGGAGTATGCATCTCACGTGTGGGGGGGGCTCCACTCACACAGCTCTCTTGGACAGAGTGGAATCTAAGGCTCTTCGTCTCATCAGCTCTCCTCCTCTTACTGATAGTCTTATACCTCTTAAATTTCGCCGCCATGTTGCCTCTCTATCTTCTATCGATATTTTCATGCTGACTGCTCTTCTGAACTTGCTAACTGCATGCCTCCCCCCCTCCCGCGGCCTCGGCACACACGACTTTCTACTCCAGCTCATCCCTTTACTGTCCAAATCCCTTACGCAAGAGTTAACCAGCATCTTCATGCACTCTTTCATCCCTCACGCTGGTAAACTTTGGAACAATCTTCCTTCATCTGTATTTCCTCCTGCCTACGACTTGAACTCTTTCAAGAGGAGGGTGTCAGGACACCCCTCCTCCCGAAACTGACCTATCTTTCGGCCACTCCTCTAACTCTTTTTAGGAGCAGTGAGAAGCGGGCTTTTTTTTAACATTTGTTGCCTTTTTTTATGCCCTTGAACTGACTCCTCTGTTGTAAATAAAAAAAAAAGAGTGTAACATGACATAAAATTACACTTTACATAGCGAGGAGGAAAAAAGACTGCTTGAGCTATATAATCATGGCGCTGGAGGAAAAAAAGAGAAAGAAAAAAAAAAGTTGCGAGTGATCAATGACCTTTTCTTATCAATCAATCTTCCTGCAGGGTGTTCGAGGGCCTGCGGGTGACCCAGAACAACTACACCGGCCACGTGGTATTCCTGGAGGAGGACCACTACGTCTCCCCCGACCTGCTGCACGTGTTCGGCCTCATGCAGCGCATCCGCCCCGCCCTCTGCCCCTCCTGCAAAGTCTTCGCCCTCGGGAACTACAACAAGATGAACCCGAACGTTTACAAGAACTACGTGAGTCGAGGAATTTGTTTGATTTTGTCCATTTTCTCCTCTTTTGGTTAATGGCTAGCCTACTCGAGAAACGTTCTTGAGTTTATGTTGTTCGTTCTAACGTTTCTTTTAGCCTTTTTTAGACATTTAGCTCAATCGAGAGGGAAAGAATATTGGGTTGTGTTCTCAGTATATTTTCTTTATTCATGGAGGCAGCGAAGGAGAGTGTTTGTATATTAATCTGTCGCCTTGTTAGTTATAGGTTACATAAGGGACATGACCATCTTGCATCTTTCAGGTATATTGATTTTCTTTGTTTGTCGAGAGGAAGGAACAGCAGGTGAATGTACGTATGGTAATTGGCTCTTTGTTTCTGGCTCGGCACGTCATGTAACTTGTAAGGCACGCTGGTATGTAGGCATCGTGTATATAGTGATGTGTGGAATATATGGCAGCAATTGCACCATTCATTCCATACATCTCTAAATCAACGTTGCCTCCTACTATTTTTTTGCAGATTTCCGACCCAAAAACTGCCTCCTCGACCCCTTCATATATAGTTATCGTTAAAATGGTTCAGAACATAAGAACATAAGAACGAAGGAGTCTGCAAGAGGCCGGTAGGCCTACACAAGGCAGCTCCTTTGACCATAAGCTCCCGTGTATCTAACCCCACTTAATATCGCTGTCCATGAATTTATCTAATCTATTTTTTAATGTGACAATTGTATTGGCACTCACCACATGACTGCTAAGCCTATTCCACTCATCCACCACCCTGTTAGTAAACCAATTTTTGCCTATGTCCCTGTTGAATCTGAATTTATCCAGTTTAAACCCATTACTTCGTGTCCTACCCGGTTCTCTTACCAACAAAACCTTATGAATATCTCCCTTATTAAAGCCCTTTATCCATTTATAAACCTCGATCATGTCTCCACGCACCCTTCGCCTTTCTAGAGAATGCAAGTTTAACTGTTTGAGTCTTTCCTCGCATGGCAAGTTTCTCAACCCCTGAATCATCTTAGTCATCCTCCTCTGCACCGATTCTAACATTTTGATATCCATTCTATAGTAAGGTGACCAGAACTGAACCGCATAGTCAAGATGAGGTCTAACTAATGCTAAATATAGTTTGAGGAAGACTTTGGAGCTTCTGTTGCTTACGCTCCTTGAAAGAAATCCCAGTACCCTATTTGCTCGATTTCTAGCTTGAATGCATTGTGCCCTTGGACGGAGATCAGAGCTCACTAAGACCCCTAAATCTCTCTCGCACCCAGACCTGCTTATGAGAGTGTCATTTAAGCAATAGTTACGAGAAGGGTTGTTCCTACCTACACTCAGAATACTGCACTTCCCTACATTGAACTCCATCTGCCATTTATCCGCCGTCATACAATGTTTTTATTTATTTATTTATTTATTTTTTTTTTTACCGCTGAGACAGCTCAAGGGCGCAAAAAAAAAAAAAAAAAAAAAAAAAAAAGGCCCGCTACTCACTGCTCCTGAACAGAGGTCAAAGGAGTGTCCAAAATCATAGGTCAATTTCGGGAGGAGAGGTGTCCTGATACCCTCCTCTTGAAAGAGTTCAAGTCGTAGGCAGGAGGAAATACAGATGAAGGAAGATTGTTCCAGAGTTTACCAGCGTGAGGGATGAAAGAGTGAAGATGCTGGTTAACTCTTGCATAAGGGGTTTGGACAGTATAGGGATGAGCATGAGTAAAAAGTCGTGTGCAGCGGGGCCGCGGGAGGAGGGGAGGCATGCAGTTAGCAAGTTAAAAAGAGCAGTGAGCATGAAAATATCGATAGAAGATAGAAAGAGAGGCAATATGGCGGCGGAATTTGAGAGGTAGAAGACTATCAGTATGAGGAGGAGAGCTGATGAGACGAAGAGCCTTTGATTCCACTCTGTCAAGGAGAGCTGTGTGAGTGGACCCCCCCCACACACACATGAGATGCATACTCCATACGAGGGCGGACAAGGCCCCTGTAAATGGACAGCAACTGTGCGGGGGAGAAGAACTGGCCGAGACGGAGACGGTGTTTAGTTCATCCTGGAGAATACTAGCGTCCTGGTCCGACTCAATTACTCTACCGATCTTGGTATTATCTGCAAACTTACTGATATCACTACTAGTTCCTGTATATAAGTCATTGATATAAATAATAAACAAAAGTGGACCTAATATCGAACCTTGTGGGACCCCACTCGTAACACATCTCCAGTCAGATCTTTTACCATTGATTTGTTGGTGTTTTTTTGCAATAGCTATGGCTCAGAAACTGGTAAATACGAGGCTCTGAGTACGATAATCTGGCAACGGTGATTTCTATATACACGATACCCACATAACAGTGTCTTGCATCTTCCAACCTTACAACTTCCGCGTCTCCCTCGCCAGGTGGAGCGCGGCGACTGGTGGGTGACGAAGTACAACCTAGGTTTCGCCATGGACGCGGCAGTGTGGAGGCACCTCGCGCTCTGCAAAGTTAAGTTCTGCAACTTCGACGACTACAACTGGGACTGGACGCTCAACAACATGGCCCAAACCTGTTTCTCCCACCGCGTCTCCATGCTGGCCATCAGGCTGAGCCGCGTCCTGCACGTGGGCACCTGGTAAGGCACACACACACACACACACACACACACGAAAACTAACAAACTTTCTTCTTCGTTTAACGTCCTTATAATAAAAAATAAAAAAAACCAATCTAACAAAAGCAACTTTACATGCACTCAAGCAAACATAAATTCAAGACAAACAAACAACGCACGAAAAACTCACTTGTTAACACCCATACACTCCTTTACACTATTACATTTCCCTCTTTATATGCCTAGTACGTACATGATTTCTGCTGCCTGCTCTTCTATGTTTCCTCCACCTGCCACTGACCCCTGTCCATCCTCCCCTGCAGCGGCACCCACGTACGGAAGAAAGTCTGCGATGTCAGAGGGGAGGTTCGCACTGCCGTGACGCGCCTCTCCTCCAGCAAGGAGTGGCTCTTCCCCAGTGCTGTGGTGATGCAGGGCTCGTGGAAGAACTCAGGGAAACCCAAGAAGGGGAACGGGGGATGGGGGGACCACAGGGACAGGGAGTTGTGCCTCGCCATCGGGAACAACACAGCCAACGGGTCGACCCTTGCGCGGCTGCAGTCCCTCACCTCCCTCTAGCGCCCCCCCCCCCCTCCGCCCCCTCTCTTGTAACTTATCAACACGTTCCTTCACCTCGTGTTCTGTCACTCATTCGCACATTTTGCTTTCCTTCTTCTAATGAGGTGTTTCTGTTCTGTGCTTTGTTATATTTATATATATTTTTTTCACTGCAGAATCTCTCCCTACTTAAGAATATTCATATCAGGTTGTGTACGTATGTCTATAATTCCTGTTTGTGATATTATTTTGTTTGTGAACGTATATCCATAAGCATGAAATATATAGTGTGTGTATTGGTCTGTACGTAATGCATGATATATTTAACTGTGCGTCTGTATGTGTGTGTGTGTGTGTGTGTGTGTGTGTGTGTGTGTGTGTGTGTCGTCAACGATTATTAGTACAACTAGAGTGATCCATGGCCAGATCATCCCAACGTCACTACCCACGAATAGATGAACCGTATTTTTATCAGACTATGAAGCCACCACCATGCACCGTGCCAAGTCGTCACGTGAACCAAATATATTTTACTTGCCATCGTCCATGTTTCTTTTCCCAACCTTTTTTTTTTTAATATAAACAAACCATTTTTTTTAAAGCATAGGAGACAGCATAAGGGCACAAGAAAAGGAAACAATAATAAAAAAGCCCGCAAATTGCACTATCTACGAATGCTTACAAGACGCCATAGCTACAAATTCTACTTTTTTTTCTAATTAGCAAGCTTTACAACTGCTAAATTCATAAACCCGACTACTGACAACCATGCAATACACGACCCAAACCTCAGCTTGACAAATGTAGACACTCTTATCCCATGCAAGCTTAGGTGAATGTTGCAGTGTTAACGACTTTATCAGAACACGAAACACGCTTAGACGTATATATGCAGCTTGTAAGAATGTGGCAATACTTACGACTTTAATAGTAACCTAACCTAACCTTCACGAGAGAAACCTTGAATATATACACTCAAGCTTATATGAATGTGGCAATACTTACGACTTAAATAATAACCTAACCTAACCTTGACGAATATAAACACTCAAGCTTTTATGAATGTGGCAATACTTATGACTTAAATATTAACCTAACCTAACCTTCACGAGAGAAACCTTGACGAATATATACACTCAAGCTTTTATGAATGTGGCAATACTTACGATTTAAATAATAACCTAACCTAAACCTAACCTAACCTAACCTAACCTTCACGAGAGAAACCTTGACGAATATATACACTCAAGCTTTTATGAATGTGGCAATACTTATGACTTTAATAGTAACCTAACCTAACCTTCACGAGAGAAACCTTGAATATATACACTCAAGCTTATATGAATGTGGCAATACTTACGACTTAAATAATAACCTAACCTAAACCTGACCTTCACGAGAGAAACCTTGACGAATATATACACTCAAGCTTTTATGAATGTGGCAATACTTACGACTTTAATAGTAACTTAACCTAACCTAACCTAACCTTCAGGAGAGAAACCTTGACGAATATATACTGTACACTCAAGGCTTTATGAATGTGGCAATACTTACGACTTTAGTTCAAACCTAACCTAACCTACACAAAACACCTTCACGAATATGTACACTTAAACTTATATGAATGTGGCAATACTTACGATTTTCTTATTTGTTCACGAGAGACACTGATTGACGGTCGCCTTTACTGGATGCCTTCTACACATTCAGATGGAGGAAGTTCAGACTCAAAAATACTTGATACTTTTTTTATCTGTACACCAAAGACGCCACTCAGGGTCTGCACACCAGTTCATATGCATCATTCCAATTAGGACTCATACCAGAAAAAAAGGAATATTGAGTCACCGTATGAAAATCTAATAATAGCCAAAGGAGATTGTTAAAGTTTCTATATTTTGATTAGTTATTTTTTGAGCAGGTTGACTAGTTATTCTGAAGTAATGAAACACGTGCAGAAGCAGAGCTGATGCAAGAGTTAACTTCCTCATGTTCGATTAGATTATCAACCTTTTTTATTTTTTGACAAGTTAATTTTCATAAGACAACTCGGTGTTCTTAAGTAACATTTAAACTCAGGCAAAAAAGGATCTTCAGTATTCTTAAGTAACGTTTAAACTCAGGCAAAAGGGGATCTTCAGTATTCTTAAGTAACGTTTGAACTCAGGCAAAAGGGGATCTTCAGTATTCTTAAGTAACGTTTAAACTCAGGCAAAAGGGGATCTTCAGTATTCTTAAGTAACGTTTAAACTCAGGCAAAAATGGATCTTCAGTATTCTTAAGTAACGTTTGAACTCAGGCAAAATGGGATCTTCAGTATTCTTAACTAACGATTAAACTCTAACAAAAGGGAATCTTCAGTATTCTTGACTAATGATTAAACTGACAAAAGGGGATCTTCAGTATTCTTAACTAACGATTAAACTCTGACAAAAGGGGATCTTCAGTATTCTTAACTAACGATTAAACTCTGACAAAAGGGGATCTTCAGTATTCTTAACTAACGATTAAACTCTGGCAAAAGGGGATCTTCAGTATTCTTAACTAACGATTAAACTCTGGCAAAAGTGGATCTTATGTAAGTCTATTTCTTTCCTGCTCGATTGAAGAGTAAATTATAGCCCCCAAAAGTAGAAAATGTTTAAGGAGTCAAATCTTTTAAAAATGTAAAATAAAATCATTACGTAACTCGCCTTTTCACAAGTAAATCTGGTACTTTTTTTTCTTACGAGTCCGGGATAATAAACTTCCAATGGTGCGTGCAAACTGGAGGACAAACGAACCCTTGCACACCAACACTCGGCCACAGGTGAGTCTAGTTCGGCCTGATCAACATGCGGAAGCTGGACAGGTAGGTGTAGTAGCCCTGCCACTTGCGCCACTCGATGAGGTGGTCGACTTGGGTGTTGGGCGGCAGGTCCATGGGTGGGTAGATCCCTGTCGGGTTGCTGTAGTAGCAGAAGTTGAACCACCACCCGCCGCCCCCCGACCACTCCGAGCAGCTGCCCCCTACGTGGTTATAATATCGGTGTTAGTTTACCCTACCGGTGCCAAGAGTAAACCAATAAAGTATACATAGCGTCCCAAGTCCAAGAATACATAGTCGTCTCATACACAGAATGATAAAGTAACACGGTTTCTAGCTACGATTTTAGACATTTACCTCTATGCTCCTGGGTTCCAATAGAGGAAACTAAAACTAAAGGGACAACCCATGTGTGACAAATAGAATGCAAGTTGAAGGTAGCAGAAACAAGGAGCCCAGAGTTCGAATCCTTGCAGCGGAACAGTGTGACTTTTTGCGCGAACTGAGATGACTGTGTATTCTTTTAGACTAGTTGATTCTACACCTAAGTCAATATAGTGATTAGTTTCACCATGCTCCTCTACAACATACTCAAGCTACTGCAACTACTAAACCCATCTCTGAGTCTACAACCTGTTCCCTTTCTACTACTACTACCACACCCATCTCTGCAACCACAACCTCTTCTACCTGTATACTTTATCTGCAAATCATCATACTCTACATCATACTCAAACTACTATTGCAACTACCACACCTATCTTTGCAACCACAACCTGTTCTCTCTCTACCACTGCTACCACATCCATCTCTGCAACCACAGCCTGTTTAACCTGCGAATCACCATACTCTACATCATACTCAAGTTACTGCAACGATTATACTCATCTCTTCAAGCGCAACCCATTATCTCTCTACTACTACTACTACCACACCCGTCTCTGCAGCTACAGCCTCTTCTATCTGCATACCTTACCCCCAAACACCCCCGAGTCACTCACCTGTGGCTCCATCGTTGTCGCGGTCGTAGGTGCTGAAGTCCATGCCGCTGTGGTACTCCATCGCGTCCCCGCCGGTGCTGGACTTGTTGTAGCCGCCCACGTTAAGCTCATAGCCCCTGGACCCCAGTCGCCCAGGACCCACGCTGAGGAGAGTTTATTTATTTATTTATTTATTTTTTTTACACATACACTCCAGTCCATAAATACGTGCCATGCCAAGCAGGTGGGTTTAACATTAACCAGCAAACGCAGGCAAGTTCTCACCTGAAGAAGTCGTAGAGGGACACGGCCTCCTCATCCTCCCAGGTCATCTCCACCCTCAGATTGTACGGGTTGCCCTTCGTCAGCTTGTACAGCGTCTCCAAACCTGAGTAAATGAAATAAAGGAACTTACTGATTTGTTTGCCATTCCTCTTCCTCCCTTCATTCCCTCCCCCTTTTCCTCCTTGTATACTCTCCTCTTCTTCCTCTCTATAAATCCGTATCTTTCCCTTCTCATATTATCCTCCACTACTTCCTCTCTTCATATTCCTGCTCTTCCTTCTTTTATATCCTCCTCCTCCTCCCTTCATATTCTCCTCCTCTTCTCCTCATCATTTCCTAGTCTTCCCTCCTTCATTTCCTCCTCTTCCTCCCTTTATATTCTCCTGCTATTCCTCCTTTCATATTCTTCTCTTCTTCATCCCTTCATATCTTCCTGCTCCTCCTCCTTCTTTTCTTCTTCCTCTTCAAGACTCGACGGACGCCACTCACCGATCCAGTACTCGCCGTCAGCGGATCCGAAGCCCTCAGAGTAGGACTGCCAGTTCCTCCTGAAGTCAATCTGGATCGGCTGCTTCTTCCGCCACAGCATCACCGTCCACCCTCCTCCCTCGGTCTCCTGGTCACACCAAACTTCCTGTCCACACACAAAGGCTTCGCTGTGAGGACTGAATGCGGTGTGAAAATTAATGGTCATGAATTAAGTGCTGCCGAGATGGAGTTTTTTTTAATTTTTTTTTTTGTGTGTGTGTGTTTACCTTAGGCTCCTGGGAGGGTCTGATTCTGGTGACACCCGAGAGTACCTTCCCCCGGTTCAGGGCATCCATGCAGTCCCGCGGCAGATCCTTCGGGGAAATGAGAAGGAAGTCTGATCAGTCTCTCAGCGCCCCACACCAGGTTCAAGTCACGTAAACAGTGACAGCCAAAGAATTATTATCTAGTACAAGGTTGAATTTCAATTTTTGATGCACTTAATCTGGTCACGAGTAATATTAATATTCCTTCTTTATATTGTAAGGTCAAAGTCCAGAAAAATATATGTATAAGGGACATGAACCACTCGCATGGCTTATCTGTTGTTATTCTATGTGCGTTGTAGGTTCAGGATTCTATCAAAGAGGGAATGTTTCGTACCTCAGGTTCTGTAGTGGTGGGTAAGGCGGTAGTGGTGGTGGTGGTTGTGGTGTTGATGGAGGTGGCGGCGCCGAGGGTGGTGATAGCCTCTGTGGTGGTAGCGGTCTTGGGGGGGTCCGCAGCGGTGGTGGTGGCGGCAGGTGCTGTGGCGGAGGCGTCGCTGTCGGTGGTTGCTGAGGACGTTACTGGGAGTGTTTGTGGCGTGATCTTTGAGGTGGCACTGCGGGAGGAGGAGGGAGGAGGGGTGGTGGGCGTAGGCTTCTTCTCCACTATGATGGCGGAGGTAATGTTGCTCAGTTGGCTCTGGATCAGCATCATTTGGTTCCGCGTCAAGAAGAACACTTTTTTCAGCATGGTCGTGCTCTTCTCCGCCTGAGTCGAAAACTCGTCTCCAAGCTTCGATGCCAAGCCGTCCGTGGAGTTCTGAACCTGCTCGCGGAGGTTGTGGAGGGAGCTGCGGAACTCCTCCCTCAGCTTAGCCACCTCCTCGTTCATGGCACGGGTCAGATCAGCGCCCAGCCGCCGTAGCTCCGCCATGGCCAGATTGTGGCGGATGGTGGCAGCGGGCGTGGCGGCGCCGGACGGCTCCTCCCTCGGTCTGGGCTCTACACGGGGGACTTCCGGCACGCTGGGGGCATCGCGCTGCATTCTGTCTAGTTTCACATCCATGTGATGCTTCAGGGAGTCGAACTGGCGGCTGATGTCATTCCTGAGCGTGTTGAGCTCCCCGCGGAGGTTGTCGCTCAGCACGGGCACGTGGCGGTCGAACTCGTTGGCGATCACCTCACCGATGAGGTACTTTGGGTCTTGGCCAGGGCTACGGTGCTGCACATCGCCGGGCCTGTAGCCTGCCGCCCTGAGCTGCGTGACGCTCCCTGCCGCCACGGCAGCACAGGTCACGAGGAGCGCAACACAACGCATCCTTCCACACACTGCTGCTGATAGAGACTGGCGCCGCGGGCCGGCTCTAACGACCCCCCGAATAGCATGTGAATATTTACTATTTAATAGTCGCCTAAACTAATCAAATGCTGTGGATGCCTGAGCAAACGGGCGCAAGACGAACGCCTCCACATAGACGGGAAAGCTATAGGCGCTACGAAGCATCCGCAAGGGTTGTGGAGGGTGGGAGAGGTTTTTCCTTCACGGGCACCAGCCAGCCGCCACCCACATGGAGACAAGTTGGCTGACTCAGTGGGATGACGTCAATAAGAAAGATGACAACTTCACAAGCCAAATTCAGTTATTCAAATTACACACATAAGTAAAATATAACGCTGACGACATTGCAATACTGGAAAGAAATTATAATGAATGAAGCGGAATGAGACGGAGTGACGGTAAGCTTAGGGAAGTATAAGAACCTGCTGATATCTTGATCCCGGGTTCTTCCTTTCGTGTCTCTCGAAATCAATGCAGTCCTTCCGTCCTCCCTAAACACTGTTCTAGATTCTTATTTTAGAAATGTCCTCCATATTTCTAAATCTATTAAAATGGCGTTCACCAGACAGTCTATATTATTATCTATATACGCATGAATGGATAACAATACATAAACAATACAACAAACGTGCATGCACTAATAATATTGTCCGGGCAAATTATTATCCTTTACTGAAGATCATTTCCTATAAAATGACACGTACTCTGCCGCCCACCGAGCCGCGAGAGGGATGAGTAATGGCTGCCGTGACGGTGTTTATCTTGCCTGTTGCCCACTCACTCTGCACGCGATTTCGTGAACGAACCCCTTATTGGTATACGAGCCTCATAGCACGAGGCGAATCACATCACTATCAAGAATTACGCCACCGTGATTACGTTTTTTTTGCATTCATCGAGCGCAACCTTTTAAACAAGAATATGGGCCACCTGCAGTGCGTGGTCATGGAGTCAGCGCGCCCCGTGACCCCCAGACTCCGCCTCGCCGCCCCGCACGCAGCGAGGGCGGCGGCACCGAGGGCGTGTGCGTCCTTGGGCCTTGTGACGTTCAGGCGACACTTAATACGCAAAACTTAGTACTGCAGGAATGGGACGCTCGGTGATCACGTGACTGCCCCCTCCATCCACTCCCTCACTCCGCCGCAGCAGCGTAAAGCGTTGATAAGCGGAAATAAAGGAAACATTAGAGGGCGGATAGTGATCATCGCCTAGCCTAGCCTTTTTTTTTTTTTACAGCGAAGTAGCTCGAGAAAAAAAGGCCGCTATGCACTGCTCTTGTATAGAAAATAGAGAGGCAGACACCACGCTGGTCATCACTTTCAACCATTGTCAACTTTTCTATCCGCATTTTTCGATCGCGATGATTTTAATAACTACACTTATGATGAAATCCTACATCATATTATTAGCGAAGTCAATAAATGTACGTATGTAGGTTAAAGCCTGGAACCCTCAAACGGAAATCTGTAAATAATGCAGCAAAACCGCGTGTAAATGTACGTTTTTTCCCGGGTTCCTGCTGCTTCCTCGGAGTGTTAACTAAAAAAAATCTTGAACGAATGAATGGTTAACTCATGAACTTGCCATGGCCACACACTATCAAGCTGGCACCGGAAGGGGCAGTGCATCTCTCTCTCTCTCTCTCTCTCTCTCTCTCTCTCACTACTACAAACGGCTCAAGGAAACCCTTTTATTTATTTTTTCAAGGTTGTCTGTAAAACTTTTATGGGCACCAGTCTTGCGCACGTGATGCAAAAAAGTACTTAATCAGTCTCAACACTACTCTGTTAAGAAATCAACAAAGCATTTCTGTTATATTCAAAGCACTCATTCACATCCAGTAGTTCCAAAAGAGAAAGACACTTTTTGCATCATACAACAGTAAATTAACTAGGTGAAATAAGACAATACATTATAAATACAGTGGTATTCATTTACATCATGAGTATCTCGCAAAAGAAGTTGCTAAATGCCCCTGTCTCACACAAATGAAGGGGGAAATAATGTTAATACTGACTTAAACAATCCTAATTTGCCAGGCAAGGGAACTCGCTCTATTATGATGTAATCTATCACTGTATACGTTACGAGCACCTGGTGTCCAAAGCACTCCAACGAACACCCACAAAAAAGTGATATCCTCTCTTATGCTTGCTTTATTTATTATGACTCCAAGGCTTCGTTGTCTACATGACTGAGAGGATACAGGCTAACCAGGTGATGCTATGCCACGTGATGACCACAAACTGCTGCTAATAATTGTCCAATATGTCGACCCAATAAACAGAGCAAGCATTTATTTAAGGTGAAGATATTTATCCCTTGCTGGGTGTGTATAAAATGATATGTGATGCTTGCAGCTCTGAAAAAAAAAAAAAAAAAAAAAAAAACAAAAACTTTACTCTTAAAGTGAACCACATGAAAATGGCATCCGCCAAATTCTATAAAATTAAAACTTACTCAAAACAGAAAAATAAACTAGAGCCGAACTAGAAAACAACCTTTGGTACTTTTTGTATCTGAATAAGTGGCAAGAAATGGCCTTAATACCATAAGCGCTCAGCTCTATGGTCAGCCGTCTGTAATGATGTGTTATTAAGTAAACAAATACATGATCAATAAATATTTCCTGCCACAAATTTCACAAAGCACATGGCTCAACTAAACACAGAATCTGCTGGCTTGCTGGGAGGGCTGAGTAGCATCAACTAATACAAAACAATAATTTCTTAACCCTTTTCTTTTGCCTGTCATGTTCATTTCCTTCTACAGACATGCCACAAAGTTATTTCTACTTCACAAGCTAAAGGCAAGATGTAAAGCTGCCTTCCCTTCTCTGATGGACACATGCAGGCTTGTCTCTGCCTGTTGATGGAGGTTGCAGGCAGGTCTGAGCTTTTTTGGATACTGCATCTATCAAAACACATGTATACTGGGGCATGACTCATCCAGCAACAAACACAAAGCACTTGGGGTTGCTTAAACAGGAACATGTATTGCTTTTCAAATCATTAATGGCTTTGGTGACTGTTCCATCAGCCACTGAAAGGGAATCAGATTCACATACACAAAAATTAATAAAAACATCATAGTTAGTTACCAATTGGTATGCAAGAACAATAATTTAGAGATTTCCACTTTCTTTCTCATCTGAGTTCCTACTGTTCCTAAAGAAGATAAGGTTACTGGCTGATTCTTTATTCACATGCCTGTCACCCACATCACAGTGTAGTCACTCCTGTATCTTTGCACAATTAACATTCTATGACTTAGTTAAAAATCCTGGCCAAACTCCTCAACTTCCTTTTGACAACAAAACTTAAAGTACTGTGCTGTCTAACTGAATGGTGGCAAATAAGATATGCGATTACATAGGTCCACTTACTGGTTATATGTATGCCGTAAATTAAGTCAGCGTACTAAAGATATAATGATACAGCTCTACTCCTACATGAGAACTCTATACATCACAAGTACTCACTAACATTATACATACACACAAACACACACACACATGTATATGCACATATATACATATCTTTGTTCCAATGTGGCATAAATGTGCATTATAACTTAAAACTAGTACATCACAATCAGAAGCAATCTCACATTAAAAGAAATCACACTGAATACAATAAAACATATGTGTTAGATAATTGGTATAAGTGAGCTATACTGGGCATTAGTAAGACTTTGAATATGTACTTTTGTGAGACATGGAGTTTATTTCTTCATCTGCCTTTCTTTGATGTATTGTATGTAATCTCTGACAAGTGATCAGTATGAAGCAATTTACTGGATTATGTGCTCTAAAAACCATTCCTTTGTTATGAATATAAACTCATTACCATTCTGTTAAAAACCAAGGATCCAATCATTGCATAAAGTACTGCATATACAAACTTTCAGGCATCATAAAAAAGTATATGAGCAGAGGTTCAGACTAAATGAGTTATTTGAATTGGATATCTAAGATTCAGTACATTTGGAAAACTTGATTTGGTAATGCTGGCTATAAAAAACTTCTGGAAATGTTAATGTAAACTACATTCCCATGTTCATGTGCTGTGGAGGGATATGCATTCTCAAGTCCTGAATGGCAGTAAAACACGAACATGGAAATAGACAAGAATCTGTACGAGGCACAGCAGGTGATTAAGAAGCTGGGTTTTGGGCCACCTCCCAGACAGACTCCTCTTGGCTGGGTCACAAAGCTGCCGGGTCATATTGTCCCTTTGCTTTCATATACAACTAGCAATGACGTAGTGAAACCCTATTTCAAAACTGCCTGAATGGATAATACTTTCACATGTTAAAATATCTAGTATGATTAGTAGATTATATTTGTAATATAATAAGATATATAATATTAAATGAATATAATATATACTACTATCATGATTCTGTCTTCCATTCCTACTGTTAGTAGAGCATTCACTTTCCATTATTCAACATTTGGCATTTTAAAATTTCATTCTGAATGCTCTATAAAGATTCTATGTAACAGATAATGCATTAGTTTGTGTCTGTATTATGAATGCCTATTCTGAGGACCCACAAATCTGCCTTCCCTGAGGATGTTGCAACCCCTCAGGATTTGTGGCATGACACTCTCTAAAGAGGGGGTGGCACACACCCTCTCACAGGCCTGCAGCACAGTACACTTTCCCATTTACTAATAAAAGAAAGTGTTTTAGATACTATGTATAGGCATCTGTAATGAACTTATGTAAATTCTACAAAATACAACTTAGATTCAATAAAATAAAGACAAAACATAGGAATATATAAAGAAGATATAAAGAAAAGTCAACAATTAAGACCTTTTCTTTTAAAGCATAGGACAAAATCTGCATTTTTGGGAAGACTATTCACTAATATGTATGATGCTGAATGAGGCAAAACATACCCCAAGATGATGATGATGATGATTGCAGTAAGAGACTTTTGACTGGGATTCTCCAGTTACTGATAAATCTAAGTATACTGGAGACCATCACAGCAAGTTGGCTTATATTAGAGAACAGTAGGAACATAAAATTAGTATCATCAAGTAGAATGACAAGTTAGATTAAGTTGTGTAAGAGAGACAGAGAGAATACAAGAAGCAGTATTTTATGTAAGTCAGCCTATGACAGGAAGGTCCTCCAGGGTGGGCTGCCAATCATAAGTCGCTATACAACCAATTTTTGTGAGGCGGAATGACCTTTTTGTGACACTGTAAAATTTTGGGTAAATATGTGTAATCCTTGGTATCAATGACACACCAAGTGGGGGGGGGGGGAGAGAGAGAGAGAGAGAGAGAGAGAGAGAGAGAGAGAGAGAGAGAGAGAGAGAGAGAGAGAAGAGAGAGAGAAGAGAGAGAGAGAGAGAGAGAGAGAGAGAGAGAGAGAGAGAGAGAGAGAGAGAGAGAGAGAGAGAGAGAGAGAGAGAGAGAGAGAGAGAGAGAGAGAGAGAGAGAGAGAACCATGGAAATATTTTGTGTAAACATTGAAAACTTATAGTGGGAGTCAGGAATAACACTGAATCTGAAAAAGACACCTGAGTACAGTACCATTCAGGTAAAAGTTAAACAATATGCTCTGTCTCTCTCTCTTGCCCCCCCACCAGACAGAGTGTGTGGCATTAAGGGCTGTGTTACAAGTAGAATCTGAGAAGGTTTGGGTCCCTACAGAGTTCGGTTTAGGGGCCGTATTACAAGTCGAATCCTAGAAGTTTCGGGTCCCTACAAAGTTCGGGATGAATAACTCAGTAGGGACCCGAAACTTCTCGAATTCGACTTGTAATACGGCCCTAAGTCTCCACTCTTACACTCTTGCGAAGTGTTGGAAAGGGTGGACTCAAGAGGTAGCTAGGAAACATGCCTCACAACCAGTGCCACATGCAGGTGTAGCTTTGCCAACATCACCAGTTAAGTTGAGACTGGAAAATCTTTCTTTATTATACACCAGAGATACAGCATCCTTAAAATGTCTTGAGAAGATTTAGGGCACCATTTCCATTAGAGTAACACTGACTTAAAGCAATTGCTGGTTTGCATCAGCATGAATGTATGACAACACACTATTTCCTGCAGAAACGAAAAGGGACAACAGACCATAATTTACGTATATCGATTTCCATCATACCCAGAAATAAAAATAAAAGAAAAATGATTACTTGGACACTGAAGAGTAGTCATCTTATAAAAATACTATAGTTATATACTTTACAGTCTAGACTCATGGCAAACATTACAGTCATAGACACAATGGTCAGGCTAGCTGTTTTTACCAAAGTCCTTCTGAATCAGATGATGCAAAAACAACTTGTGGAAAGACTAACAATAATCAACAAACCTTAATCTCTTTTTTGGCTCTGCCAGCTCTCAAACCACATAATCGTGATCAGATCTGATACCACTGGAGGGCTGCTGCGAGGGTGCCTGCTCCTCTGCGGGAGTGGCAGAGTCTGTCGAGTTCACGATGTCCACTGCAATTTGCACGGGGCCGGGGGGAGTGCCGTAGCTAGTTAAACTGGATGTGTCTGAAAGAGAAGGCAATTAGAGTTAATACTGTCAAATATATACGATGGATGCATATATCTGAATTTGCACCAGTTGAACATGCAATAGACAAGAATCCAGTGTATAAATAAGCCTTTCATAAGAGCAGTGTCTCCCACACACAAAATGTTCAAAGAAGTATGAATTTGTTACCTGAGGATAATGTAAAGGACAACACAATGTAAAAGTGCTCTAAAACATCACAGTGACCCAAGCAATGTGTATGAGTCACCAGACAGAGTAGGGCCTAAAGACTTGCCTGTGGGAGACTCTCTTCTGGTGGCAGCATCATGCACCACCACTGTGACTGTTGTAGCATCCTTAGGCTCACTGACCTCCTTCTTCGCTCCTTCTGCTGTGGCAACAGAAAACAGCTTAAAAGTTGCTCTCTTGCTCTCACTCTTGTTAACATATCCTTTTAACAGATTTTGACCATGACAAAGAGACAGTTAATGCATGGAAGCTAAGATAAAAAGTATAATTTAGATGTGCATTATGACAATGACAACATCAGGTGTTTGCAGATTATGAACATCACACACAGAACACTTACCTACGGCAGCCTGGTTCATTGTAGCACTTGCAGCACCCTTACTCTGTTCCCGTGTTCCCTCTCGCTGCTCTTCTCCTTCCTCCTCTGCCTCTTCCTCTTCATCCTCTTCATCTGAAGAGGACTCAGCCAACCGCTGGTAGCCTTCAGGGCCACACTCCACGTGGCGGGACACCCTCCTTCGCCTCCTGTTCCGTCTCTGTTCCTCTGCCTGCCTCATGGCCTCCATGAATGGATTTTCCTGTGAACACAATAGCATAATCATCTCTGTCATTACTTCTCTTTCTGAAATTCTTAGCATATTTATGGATTGCAATAATATCCTCAACCTCAAATCCTAAACATACTAGTTACCTTTACTGGCCCCAGCATAATTCTTTTCTAGACTTTTTCAAAGCTCTCTGTGGAGCTGAATTTAGTGGTCCCTCTTAAAGGATAAAAATTGCATGAATGTTCAGTAAACACACTGTGTTAATTTAATTTAAACATTTATTAAACTGGAATTCATATATTACTAACTGTGCATATTTTACAGCTCTGCCTGACTCAAAATGTGAACAGATATGAAAAACAAATTCAACATCCAGTACAGTTGGAGCTTAGAAAGAAACTGAATCATCCCAACACTTGCACCAAATGCTGTGCACCCCAACCAGTGATGATTAAGTTACTTCATTACTAAGATGATGTGAGCAAGATACAAATTGACATCCTTCAGTAGACAAGACAGGCATGTTATAAGGAAATAGTCCGACCCTAACTAAACCTTCCATCTCTGTCCTCATTACCTCATGACAGCCAGGCACAACACTCACCCTCTGGTTAGCAAAAGTGCCGCCCTGAGTCCCCCCGTCTGTGTTAATTAAAGGGCTGTTCTCGTCCTCAGAATCTGTCTCCAGGTCTGAGGGCCGCTCATCCCCCGTGAAAACCTTGCGCTTGCAAACGGGACACACGCGCCTGTTCTTGGTCAGCCACGGGTCAATGCACTTGGAATGGTAGGCTGGAAAGGGAAGGTGGGAATGTGTCCTCCATGTGCTCTAGTTACAATTCTGATCTCTAAATAATATGGATAAATTCAAGTTTCATTGTAAAAAAAAAAAAAAAAAAAAAAAAAAAAAAAAAAAAAAAAATTAGACATGAACTGTTTGAAATTACAATAAACAGGTCAGATTAAATGAAGTCTGTACAAAGTACCTCTAACTAGGACTGAAAGCACTGCAATGGTCAAAATCATGTGATAAACCAACAAGAACCAAATTACTGTATCCACAGAACACAAGGTGAGAATTACATCCTTTCAAACTATCCCAAGTTAAACCACTACCATTCCCTCACCATGTTCGCACGGCAAGATTCGCAGCTTGTCGTTGTCTAAGTAATCCTCGAGGCAGATGGCACAGCACTCATAGGGGTCGCCCTTCTTGAACTTGTGGAGTGGCAGCTTCTTTAGGGAGCGGGATGAGAGGCGATGGCGGCGAGACCGACGGTAATCCCTCACGCACTTCACAATCTGTGATCCGCAGGAATGTGTAGATATCATCGACATCCATGTTAGGGACAATCAATAGGGCAATAATTGCTTCAAAAGACAATATATTCACTGGCATTATGATCAAAAGCAATCTTTAATGATATTTTTTTAAAGAAAGGATGTTGATTCAAGAAAACAACACTAACCAAGTTTTGAGACTAAATATATATGAGCTTTAGAGTATTAAACTATATAGCTTTCATGCCTAATGAACTTACTAAAGCTCAAAGCTTACAAAGCTTCAAGAATACATTTGAACATTCCAAATTGTACCCATACTGTTAACACAAAATATCAACAGAACTCTTTCAATAATAAATACTTTTGCTGCTGTTTTGCATCACATACCAAAATTAAATATTAAAAAGTGGAGATTGGGGGTGTGGTGAGAGGTTGGATGGTGAAGGGAGTAAATAAAAATGGGCAATACCTTGCCCCTTTTCTGTGTCTGTGCTGAGAGGTTTGTTCTTTGCACACCTCCTGGAACAAACTTGATTCACAGGTATATGTCGACAAGGGGCAAATCAAACTTATATGTCGACAAGGGGCAAATCAAACTAAAACTTGAATAACTGATCAAACTATGATGAATTCATCCAAAGCCACGAAGATGAAAAGCCACATGTAACAACACCAAGGAAAGTATGGCCAGCCACATGCTAATCAAGTACAAAAAAGACAATATACAGGAGGAGAGGGACAAATCAATATGCTAATGGAGAGGAAGGAAAGGCCATCCAAAGTAAAATATCATACCATGGTGATGCAAAATGCCATCATGAAGCCCCCCATGAGAGCTATGTAGCCCAGCATGATAACCAGCCAGTTTCCTTCCTTGCTGGAGGTGGCTGTCAGTTCTATCCAATAGTTTCTTTTCATGCCAGAGAAGAAGATACTCTTTAAACATGCACAACTCGTTTTTCTATTTCTTCTTAAACTCATTATACAAACGTCTTACCCATAGAATGGAAAAAAAATCAAAGAGAAAATGATCTAAACCAGAGGACAAAATGCAATATAAAAAGGATAATAATACCTGAAGAGCTAAAGTTAATAGCCCCCTGTAGAGTTGGTAAAAAAAAAAAAAAAAAAAAAAAAAAAAAGCCAACAAAGGAAACATCAGTATAAAAAGCAACAAAAAACAAATAATTCATACATCTGCAATGCCTCATTAAATATATATATAAAAAATTACTGGTGAAGCGTTCAGAGCCTCAGGAGAATAAACAGAAGAAAACGGCATGCACTAACTAAGAAGCGAACGTGCGTGTGTGTGTGTTTGTACGGCGCCACAAGACTTACCATGAAGGAGAGCATCACTATGAAGCAGATGCCTATGGTGATGGCAAAGGGGACCAGATAGTTGGCTAGGTTGAAGGGTAAGTCATCCGTCAGCTCCAACACGTACGTAATGGGGCTGAGAGGCAATACAGGGAGTCTAAAATTATTAAACATCAAGAACAAAATACCTTGACGCTCACAAGTACCACAGGAAGCTCAACAAGGAAAGGGCTGCCAATGTACAGACTGCATATGTGTACTTGTGTAAAAGTTCATCCCTTGTAAAAACTGCCTCTCTCTAAGGTTATGATATGTTAGAATAATTTGATCCTCTACAAGAGCAGCATCGCAGTAAAAGTCAGCATCCCTAAACTTGACCTTAAAAATATAAGAAAAATATAAACTCTTACACAAGCATACCTGGTAATGTAATACTGTAAGAGCAGGGGGGAGGGTGTCTCCATTTTTCCTAAGAAGGAGATGAGGAGAGGGAGGGAGGGAGGAGCTCCATAGAGTTGTGTGTGTGAATGTGAGAGGAACGCATACTTGAGTTGTGAGGGTTGGTGCAGGGAAATGACAAAAAAGATTTATAGTTCTCATCATCAAGTATCTCTAAACATTTGATGCTTAGCTTCCCAGGTATGTCTTTCCACACACTCCAAATTCCTTTTTATATATTTCCCTCAGTTACTTTCCCTTCCAGCCTGATAAATATTACAGTTCAGGTTGTAGACTTAACTCTTGAGTGATAAAATTTAAGTCACTGGACAACACACAAAAAAATGCCTTGAGAGCTGGTGAGTCATGCTGGAAATGATATCATTTTCAGGAGATACCCACAAGTATCTTTTCCAATCTAAATATCTGTCAACAGATGACTATACAGACAACAAAGAAGAAATAATATTTAACAAAGAAATGCATAATACTTCACATTATAAATATTTCCTTATCCGGCCTGGTATACTATGTTTTGTTTAATTCTGCATATATTATATTTAGCTTCCACAAAATTAATAACATGCCTGGAAATATAAACAGATTTCTATCACTGACTGTATACGTAATACTGATCAAAATACTCTAGTTTTTCTACTCACCTTGTGCCATAAGCAAATTCCTTCACAATCATGTAGCCGTCATCAGCACCAATGAAGACGGAGGGAATGTTCACTTCACGGGCGGCAGATCTGTTGCTGCCCATGCGTACTACAGACAAAAATAAACATTACAATCATCAAAATTTAATTCAAACATTAAGAGGTGGGAAAAAGACTGAAAAGAGAGCATACAAGTAGTGAGCTATTAATAATTACAATTTGAAGACTTTTCTCTTAGCAACTCTAGTTAAGGTCTCTCCCCACTTCAGTCTGTGTATTTGAGAGTCAATATTAGAGCAGTTTTATAAGTAAAGTTGATGAAAGGTACAAATGAAGATGGACCAACCTCAGTAGAGGCTGATTTTTTGTAGGCTATATGACATTTAGTTATACAAACACACATGTCCTTACATAGCTCATTGGATCCAACATTGTGAACTATCACGGCGTTGTAGCCAGCCCGCTGTGCATTGAGAACTTTATCCGTGAAGGAGCAGTTGTACCTCCTCACCACTGCAATCCATGGCCCAAAGTACTTGGTGGATATAGAGGTGGGCGGAGGACTGGGTAATACACAGGCATCAGGAGGAGTCACTGCCACTGCCAATCCCTGGTGGAGCAATGAAGAAGTAGAATGTGAACTGAGTAAAAAAATGGAATGCTACTATGGCAGAGATGTGGAGTGTGTAGAGAGGAGGAATTCTGTATATATAAAGAAGTAAGCAAAGCAAATGGACAATGCAACTCCCGTGGCCTTATATAGGAGAGGAGCAGGAGCGAGTGGTGCAATGTCAGCATGGAAGTGTGAGAATGTTTTCAAATATTTATCTGTAACTCTATCATTTTTGGTATGTGATAAGTTACAATTCCCTTGTTTAAACTATGTCAATGCTTAATATTTGGCTTGCTTCTCTGTCGTTCCATTTCTTTATCTTCTCTATTGACAATATCAGTGTAAGAGTAGTGTCTAGGCCTCACCTTGAATCCTTCCAGGGGTATCGGAGGCCCAAAGCTTGCTGGGGAGTCAGAAAAGAAAGTCACAGTGCGGTTGGCAGTCAACACGATGACATCTGCTAATGTTTGGTGGGCCAACGCTGCCACCATCACTGCTGCCGCCACTCTCCGCCACATCTGCAACATCATATGCATGGTAAGACATGTACATAATGTAACCAATATATTTTACATAGCTATTCAGTACCATTATAAATAAAAGTGAATGAGCAAAGTACATACAATACTTATATTCTTTAATCAAAGCATGATAAAAGTAAGAATTAAATACAAAACAAGAAAAGTCAATAAATCTGAGAGGCCCGTAAATATTATACCTCTTGTCTGCTCAGAGGCCACATGGTGCGGGTCTCTGTGTCTTGGTAACTGTCCAGCGCTCTACACCACAGTCAATGGAGGCGGAAGTTACCACGCAGCACTCATCTTGAGCCCATTTGTAGGCTCCTCTGCAAATATGTGGCATGGTTTTACTTAACCTTATAACAAGTATGTATATAGGGATATGTTAAAGTTATGTATGAATTCATCAATATATGTTTAATCAAAATTAGTGTTTACCTACAAGAAAATGGAAGAATATCTGTCATTTGAGACCAGCTGGAAGACTGAAGCAGACCTGGAGATGGTGTGGGGAAGACATGAGAATGATGAACATCAGGCAGGAGAAAACATGATTGTCAAAAGTGAGAGACTCGTAGCCACGTAGCCACTCAAACCCCATAAGGGAAAATAAGGATGTTGACTGTAAAGAAGAGAGAAAGATATGTCATTTGAGGAAAGTCATCCATTAAAGCAAGACTTAACAGCAGAGAAGTGTGTTTACTCAATAGGAATGTAGATGCTTCCAGTTATTAATTCATTCTGATCTTATCACTAAACTATTCCATCCTCTATTACCAGACTCATTACATCATTGGCTGGGATGACACTAACATTAAGACTATAGTGGGCTGGATTATTTTCAGGTGTGCCATTAAACTTTACACCACAAGACATTTAGCCTAAGCCAAGAAGTGTTTGAGATTGTAGCTAATATGTTTAAGTTGCAAGGTTTTTACACTATGATATTTAGTCCCCAGAAACTTTTAGGCCATGAAATGCTTAGCCCAAAGGGAGACAAGAGTTATAGAAGACTAGCTATGGCGGCTTGATGTAATGGTAAACTATTGATGGTCAATCAGTCCGCAACGGCGCAACTATATAAAAACTAACAGACTCCCTGAACTAAACCTAAGGAACAGTTACCTATCACGGAGGCAAGTCAAAATATAATGTTAAATGAAGTAGCCATACACAAACCTTTAGCAGTGTGACATTGACGAGTTAGGTATTTTTTTTTTTTCTATTTTACACCAAAGGAAAAATCTCAAGGGCAAAAAACAGAAAATAATAAAAAGCAGACTGCTAATATGAAAAAAAAGCCTGCTAATTTGGCTGCATATAATTTAGGCCATATGGCAGCTCGGCCACCACAAGCTAAATAAAATAACTAGGCGTGCACACAAAGGAGTCAGGAAAACTTGTGACACTGGAGGCAGTAACATTTCCACAAGGGTATTAACACTCTTAACCCTTTCCATCCATGACACAGACGTCGGGGTCACAGTATGGAAAGGGTCAAGAGGAAATGGAAGAGGATTAATCCTCTTCTAAGCCTCTCAATCCTGCTTTAAATTCCTCTTAATCCTCTAAAGAGGTTTAGAAAAGGATTAAGATGAAATGGAAAAGGATTAAGAGGTTTAGAAGAGGACTAAAACCCTTTCCATACGGTGATGTCGATGTCGGCGTCGCTGGAGTGAAGGGGTTAAGATCTGAGCGACAGCAAGGGAAGAGTGTAAAGTAGGCACACAACAAATTCAGAAAAACTTGTGACACTGGAGAAAAATAACAGCATATCCACAACAGTATTAAGACCTGAGTGACAGCAAACAGATACCGACACTAACAACAGTAATGAGTGTTAGGCAGGCACGATACCACTGATAACAGATGCCCTGAAGGTGCTGGATAGTGTATTGATAGGCAAGACAAATGTACATAGAACACATAGAAAGCAATAACCTACAAAGAACATTATACAAACAAAGATAAATATGGAGATTCACTACACGCCTCCAATATTGCCCCCACGAGAATAATAACCTTTCCAAGGTCTCACATACTGTTGTACTTCTCTAGTTTTACCAGTGCTTCATACATGTGGGGGGGTCGAAGGGGGGCAACCCCCCCCCCGTTAGGATGGGGGTTGAGGGGTGCGAAGCCCCCTCGTTAGAGGTTAAGTTATGTAAAATTCAGTTGGAATAGTTTAAATATGCTTCCTCATCCAAAAGCCCCAATTTCCCACCGTCACACTAACCTACATAGCACTCAATAGCACGTTCCCTATAATTATTTGAATGCGAATACGGAATACTCCACCCTGACTAGTAGCGGTGATGGCAATATAATACGCTGTGCTAGAGCGGTCAAAAAGGGAGGAAATATGAGAGGAAATGCGTCAGGAGGGAGCAATGGCTGGTTGGGGGCACGGGGCCATGAGTGTGTGTTCCCTCGTCCCTTGGCCCTCCACGCCCCTCACCCCCAGGCTCAGTGTGTGTGCCAGGGTGCTGCACAGGGCGGTACGCACCTGATGAAGGGGAATAAAGGGCAGCAGAGGCGCCGTGTCTCCTCCTTAGTGTTGTCTTCCTCACTGCGTATTGCCAACCTTGAAAATTATATCCGTCTCGTGTTCTGGCTCTTATAAGTAACCCGTGTCTATTTTGAGCATTTTTCTACACTATGATACCCTAAAATCAATCTCTTTTTACATATGTTATGGTATTAGAAATAAAAACCCATTAAAATTTCCTTATAATCAATTACTTGTCTTTTGTAAATCCACTATGTGACCCTGTATATAAATATTTTTTTCCTCAACAGCTGATTTTTGGTTCTCTATCACAATATTAAGCGTAGATATTATCACTAATCATCACTATCTTCTCATAACTAAGTACTTGTCTTTATATACCGGCCACGTGACCCAGAAAACATGTAAGGTGTATTACCACAACTTCCAAGGGCATTGCAGCATCCTTTTGTGCGTCATGTATGAATTAATTCTGTATCAGCAGCATATGTGTATCCCTAATGCACTAAACACATTGTATTACACCTCCTTAGACTAGACTGCGTATAAAGTCACAACAAAAGGGTAAAGAAATCAAGTATAGGAGGTACGCCAAGTGGGGGAGGACCAGAGGGACGTGAGTTGAATTGAAATATTTATTGTTGTAAAATATCTGTACAGTGCATTAATTTTGTGGCAGCTGCTGCATACTCGATCCCAGGACCCTAAAACCCCTCGAACTATACCTGTCTAGACTTGATTGCGTATAAATTCACAGGAAAGGTGTATAGAGGTGAAGTACATTATACCTGTCTAGACTTGATTGTGTATAAATTCACAGGAAAGGTGTATAGAGGTGAAGTACAGTATACCTGTCTAGACTAGATTGCGTATAAATTCAGAGGAAAGGAGTAAAGAAAATCAAGTAAAGGAGCGTATAATAATCGTACCCTATCTTCTCGTTGCTAGGGGGGCACACGCCATGGGGTGGGGAGGAGCAAAAGGGACCAACGGACACTGCATGGCCAGACACAATAACTCCCCCCCCCCCCCTCTCCCTCCTGCTGCATGGTGGCAAGGCGTTACAATCCGTTCATTATTAGACTTGCTCGGGGTGACAAGGTTCGCATGCAGTTCAGTTTGAGAGATCATCCATTCGCCGATCTGTAACAATCCCTGCCCCCAAGCTATCCAGAGGAGATGATACGGTCACCAGGGTTAGGGAAGGTAAATTAAGCTGTGGTAACCTTAACTGCATTCGGCCTTGTGTATATGACAGCACAGGATTCGCCTCTATTAGTTCAGAGGGTCTACATGACGCAACTCAAGGTCAGCGAAGCCAATCGAAATATTTTGAAGTATAACTACTGGGCGAGACTTCAGCCTTACATTTGATAACGCTCATTGATAGATTACGGCTAATCATAATAAATAACCTTTGAGAGCCTCGATAGATGCAAGCAGGCTGCCAGACGCCTTCAAAAGATCTGAGTTTATAACACTCGTTGCAATTGCATGCTGCAGTGGATCGTCAGTAAACGCTATCGGTTAAGTTATTAAGTTATCATAATGGGTGAAAAGCGCTGACTTCATCCTCAATATCAGTGTGTTCTTAGTTACCGAAATCAATCAATCAATCTCCATTTATATCTGTGTGTGTGTGTGTGTGTGTGTGTGTGTGTGTGTGTGTGTGTGTGTGTGTGTGTGAGTAAGTGAGTGAGTGTGTGTGTGTGTGTGTGTGTGTGTGTGTGTGAAAGTGAGTAAGTGTGTGTGTGTGTGTGTGTGTGTGTGTGTGTGTGTGTGTGTGTGTGTGTGTGTGAATAAGTTTAATGTTTGTTTGCTGGTCAGAAAACAATATGTGATGCCAAACTCTTTATTCAACATGTGAAAGTAATTACTCAGTTAATCTGACAATTCCTATCACAGCAATTCTTTAAATTCTAAATTCAGAATCTCTGTAAAGTACCACAATACGTGTAACCAAGGAAGCATACTTTGTTCTCAGGCAAACTTTTCATAAGTGATAATCAGTGTACAGAGTCTCAGGTAAAAGTGTTGTAGATGAAAGTCATGATATAATCAACGGCACGAAACACCTCCAGCCGTACTATGGTCGGGAAGTAGTGAACCAACAACACCTTGACGATGACACCGAGTATAGAAAACGGGGTGACGATAGAGGATAGTATGCAGCACATGGCGTACACGAAGGCCACGAGATAAACCCAAATGAAAATGCTAAACATGACACCTTTTTTAAACTGGAAACTGGAGAACAGCGGGTGAACCTGTCTCTCTGAAGCAAGGTCCAACTTGACTGGGTGGTACTCGTCAGCAGGGTTTTTCCAGCTCAGATCAGATCCATCACGCAGGGAAGTGGAAGGCTCGTCCACAGCCCGAAGGTGTCTGGCGCGGCTCGGCCTTCTTGGTGGAGGGTAAAACACATTCGATTTGGAAGACGTAAAGTCATTGCCATCTTCATAAACGTCAAGAGTATTGTCGTCCTGTACATTGTCAGTAAAGACGTTCGGTGCTGAGGGAATTTTAATATTGGCAATGTGTGTAGTATTCCCTGTACCATCAGATTCAGCTGAATAGTTATTCTCATACAAACTCTCATACTGTATTTTGTCCTTATATTTCATGAATTGTTTGTCTGTTTCATTTGTTGAATACTGGTCGTTTACGATTACCGTTTCAGATAAATTTCTGACACCATTTTGAAAAGCCTTGGTTTCATGTTCATCAAGATATGGATTCCTTTCCCCTGTCATATTCTCCTTGTCAAGCCTCGGGGGAGGTGAAGCCCCACTGTTGCCTGTGCCTTGAGTGGAGTCCGTCGCTTGAAGCAATACTTCGTGACTGTTACAAGCTGGAAAACCAAATGTATCTCCATCACCAGCTCGTGTGCCCTGACGCGTGACTGCTGCAGGAGCTTTGCCTTCTCCTCGCTGGCTCTTCTTGAGTAAGTGACAGCCAAGTCTCAACCCTGGTGAACACGCTTCTTCCTGTAACGTGACATTAACATAATAATTTCATCGAGTGTTATTTCCATCAGCATCAACCGATATTATCTTTATGCATTCTTGCTTTGAAAATAAGTTGATGAATGACAAAAATTTTCAAATAAGCTGGGAACTAGAGGCGTTTAACTAGAAATAATATATGTACCGTTGTTGAGATACTTACATACCGCTGGACTGTTGGGCGCGCACGGTACGGCTGATACGGCTTTGTGGTGCTGAGGGAGGCTGGTGCTGACTTCTGGCGAAACACGGGCACAGCAGCTCACAGGGTGGTGGTGGTGGGTGGTGTACTGTGGAGGGCTGAGAAGTAACGACCAGTCAGTATTATAATATATTTATAATAATCTCATTACTAAAATTTTAATACATATAATGTTGCTGCACTACGTAAGGTTTACCCACGAAAAGGTGTGTGTGTGTGTGTGTGTGTGTGTGTGTGTGTGTGTGTGTGTGTGTGTGTGTGTGTGATTTACAATACATAATGTGTCTCATAGTATATATGCAACTTTGATCAAGACAGAAAAAATCATAATTTGTCCATGAAACGCCCTCTTTAACGACTGGTGATGGTTAAGACGATCACGGTGATGATAAAATGACACTCACCGTTCATCGAATCCGGCGGCGACCACATCCTGAAGGCCACACCCCCACGCCAGCCACACCGCCGTCAGCACAGCACTCGTCCCCATACTGGGAAAACAATGACTCACTCAACTTTTTTTCTAATGACTAAGAAGCAGCATGTAAACAAGGTGCCAAGTGTCAACAACATCGGCAATATTCAGGTGCCAAGACGAGTGAATCAAACTCACCTCGATCCCTGGAAGTGACTGTCGGTGAGGTGCTTGTGTGGTTCAGTCGTTGGCCAAAGCTGCGTCCCTCTCCGAACCCCTCACTCGGAGCTGCGGGTTTGTTGGGGGTGCGAGAGTGACGATGGCAATGACGGCAGTGTTTCCTGGGTCGGTATCTTCAAACGCTTCCACCTCCCACATCAACTACTTCCAAAGGCCGAAAAGGAGATCAATCGGGTCCTCATGAGCTTTTAGTGTGTTCATGGTACAGGAGAAGGGTCAGACTACCACCAGTGCCATTAAACTACCACTGGAAATGCCCCAAAGCGCCTACGAAAACCTTGTCAAATGTGTGTGCTTGGGCGACGAAAGGTTTGAGAATACGGGTCCTGTTCAGCAGCAGATGACGCAGCTTCCGAGGCGTTAGTCTTTAAAGGTTGGTATTCTCAGATGCTTCCGCCTCCCGCATCAACTCTACTCCAAGGCAGACAAGAAGATAGATCGAGTTGCAATGAGTCCTTTTCACGTTCACGGTACAACAGAGGGTCGAACTACCACCAGGGCCATAAAACTACTCATGGAAATGCCCACAACTCTAACGAAAGCCTTGTTAAATGTATATGCTTGGGGGGCGAAATGTTTAAGAATATGACCCTTTATCTTTTCGAGTCTAACTTCAGGCTTGTCGACTATTTCCCACAATATAGACTCGACGACTACTGGCTTGGAATTAGTCCTTTTCTTATAATACTTGTACATTTCACAACATCAGATGAAATAACACGCCCGAGGAGGACAAATTTGGTCTGTGGATGTAGTACGTGCCTTGGGTGTTACAATGTTCCTTCAGCACACTTGTCACGCCCACCATTCTCTCAAGACAATGTGGGTATGACGCATCACGGCCACTTATCATCACAATACATCTATGCAGAGAACGACCGTCAGTATGCTAAATCCGCGTCTAGGAAACTGCCATTTAAGAAGGGGGATAGCTAGTAATACAAAAGAACAGCACTGTGAGAATGTAAAACAAAAACACACATGGTACTTGATGTGATCGCAAGTGTCTGATAAGGTAGACAGAGGTCCATCCTGAGAAGTATGATAAGTAAGCAGGAAAAGTTGCATGCTGTTATCTTGGGAATGCCGATAACACAGTGAGGAGAGTACGGATGGAAAAAATAGTGGACGGTTAGACACTGAAAAGCCAAACAGAAGAACATTTGGCAAACTCTATGATACTGATGAGCGAGCAGAACTGTGGCGTTACGGAGGTGAAGAGGGCGAGGTCTATCCTAGGAGTGATTGAGGTAAAACCGCCTGCGTTGAACTTATGTAACAATGCAAAGATGCCGAATAATGGGAGTTGTATCCTATGAATTGTATAAGTGGAGGAATTATGCCTTTGCTGGACTAAATTAAGGCAGGGTCATGTGGTTGTTGGACTTAAGCACGGCTGTCTGTAATGTCTGTAACGTAAGTAAAGTTGTGTTAGGCGAATGTTGGGCTGAAACAAGGTCATCTAGGTTGAACTAAAGTCAGAGAGAGTTTTACGAAAAGGCTGAACTCACGCACGGGATCTTGTGTTAGAGTAAGCTTTGTCAATTTTGATGTGAGGCAATACTGTCGATGTTGCAGTTAACCAAAGCTGTGTGTGTGTCAGAGAGAGAGAGAGAGAGAGAGGTTTAACGCCGCGCATTTCGTAATCAAACTTTTATCCGTCAATTCAAAGTTTTCTGCAGAGCAAGACATCGCAGTTCATCAAATTTGTTTCTGCTTGGTAATAGAGGTACTGGAGGGTTCAATGTTACGAGTCTGTTGGAAATCGTTCCAGGCGTTAAACCTTCTTCTGGGTGGGTGGAGTGCAGGAGAGTGCAGGTGAGGAGGGTGATGAGCGTGAGGGGCGACGGGACGCGCCTGGATAAACTAAACTCCTGCAATAGTAGTACTAGTTGTTGTTAGTTCGGTCTTCTTCGCCAGCCGCGCCGCCTTTCGTCCTGTTGAAGGAGTCTCGTTTCCATCTGCTGAGTCAACAGGCAGATCTCTTGCAGACGGTCGATCGTCCTGGGTCTCAATAATCTGGTCAAGTCAGGTCAGGTAGGTCTGAATGTGTAAAAGAGTGTTTTGTGTGTGTTGTGTATAGGTGTATATATGTTTAGGAGGTGCGTACTGCGAGAGGGGTAGACAGGAGAGGAGAGTGGGTAAAAAAAAAAACACACAATAATGTCCAATCCAATGAAGCATGTCGCACAGCAAACAGCACACCTCTGGGCAGCTAAAACTGGTTGACAATAAAGCAGTACGCAGCACGACGCGAAATAGCAGCACAGCAAGATCTACAGTACAGTTCAGTACAGCACACGAGGTGGATTCGCAAGCGAAAGAGGTCACGGGAGAGAGAGAGAGAGAGAGAGAGAGAGAGATCAAGCTTCTATGTTAATGTTCATCTGAAGCAAAAGCGTCACCCACTGGACTAAACAAAGGTTGGCGTGTGTCTCTGCGGCTCACCGATACGAATATCCACACGGCAGGTCATGAAGGGGATGGAGCGGCGCCGCGACGCACACACGGCAGACGCCTGCTTGTTTTGGCCTCATCAACTGATCGGTAGCCTCGCGCGGGGTGACGATGACGCAAGGGGCCGAATGGAAGCATCAAAGTCCATGGTCGGCCGCTTCCGCTTCCCACATCAACTATTTCCGAAGGTCAAAAAAAGAGATCAGCCGAGTTGTACGGATTTTTTTTTAGGTTCATGGTACAGAAGAAGGGTCAAACTACCATCAGGGTCATAAAACTACCCCTGGAAATGCCCAAAACTCCTGTGAAAGACTTGTGAAGACCCAAACAACAGGTGGGGGCTTATTTAAATAGATCAGTAAGTACCAGACAACAAGAAGCACACATCTCTTAGGACAGTGAGGAGGCTTGTAAATAGGTCACGAGGGAGATGACTAAAGAGAACTCGGTCGCTGTATGAACAATATGAAGAAGACTGACTCACTGATGACCACTTATACAGTTCGACATTAGGGGGTGGGGTGGGTGGGTGGGAGAGGGGTGGTGGTGGTAAGCAGGCTCCCAAACCAATACCAAAGATCTCGAAAATTCCTAGTATAGTGTTTTAAGTTCATGTATAAGTCAAGGAATCTGAGGAAACTATACGTGAAATCTCTTGTGGGTCTGCTGGCGTTGCATTGAAAACCTAACCATTGGGGATTGTGAAGGATTGTATAGTTTGGTTCGGGGGGATTACAAAGACCCGATGTTTGATTGTGGAATTGGCTCTGAGTTGGTGTGTAAAAAAAGGCCGTCTCGAAAACAGTCGGATGATTAAGAAAAAGAAAAAAAGAAAAAAACAAACAAACTTCCATTCAGTCAATAACACGAAGCGAGGTTTTGAGAGCAGAAAAAAAGGATGATAAAACTAGAGAAGAAAGTTTTCATACGCAACAAAAGAATACTATCAAACACACACACACACACACACACACACACACACACGGGAAGACAGTGACATGCAACAACGGAAATTGGGAAAAGAAAGAAAATTAAAGAAAAGGGAAAAAAAGGGAAAGGTACAAATAAACACACAAATCAGAGAGTGAGAACCGGATGTTATTGAGGAGGAGGAGAGGAGAGGAGAGGAGAGAAGAGGAGAGAGGAGGAGGAGCACTGAGACAAGATGATGGCCGAACTGCATTAGCTGGTAGATTGAAGAGGTGGAGGACGACGACGAAGAGGAGGAGGAGGAGGAGGAAAACGCGGGAAAATAGAAGGATGAGAATGGACGAAGAGGTTGAGAAAGAGAAGGAGAGACAACGTTGGCAGGACTCCACCACTTCAGAAAGACAGCCAGGGTCAAAAAAGAAAGAAAAAGGAACAGGACAAAATAAAGGAAAAGAATGAAAGAGAAAAGGAGTTAGAGAAAGAAAGGTAGGTAGGAGAAAGGGAAAAATAGAAAGAAAGCCGGATTTATAGAGAAGGAAAGAAAAAGGAATGAGAGAAAATAAAAGGAAAGAAAGAAAGAAAGAAAAGAATTAGAAAGAGCAAAATAGGAGAGAAGGAAAGAAAGAAAGTCAAAATGATAAAGAAGGAAAGAAAAAAGAATAAGAGAAAATGAAAAAAAAAGAAATAAAGAAAATAACGAGAGAAAGAAAGGAAGGTAGGAGGAAAGGAAGGAAAAAAAGGCCAGAATGAAGAAGTAAAGAAAGAGAAATAGAAGAAAATGAAAGAAAAGAATGCAAGAAAGAAAAAGAAATTAGAGAGAGAAAGGAAGGTAACGTAAGGGAAAAGGAAAGAAAGAAAAACCCGGAAAGGAAAAAAAGGCCAGAATGAAGAAGTAAAGAAAGAGGAATAGGAGAAAATGAAGGAAAAGAATGCAAGAAAGAAAAAGAAAGTGAGAGAGAAAGGAAGGTACCGTAAGAGAAAAGGAAAGAAAGAAACCAGAATGATGAAGTCTTGGTCTTGATCTGGGAAGTGCAAAAAGTCCTCCAGATATTTCTTGAGGATGACGAACAGAGCAGCAAAAATCGGGAGTGCCCTCTTTCGACCCCCGTCCTCCCGCTCCCCCCCTTTGGCGTTCCCCTGACTTGTGTATCGAAATTCGTAATGGCTCCATAAAGTTGACGAAGTTAGTGAGCGAAATGTGTGTCTTAACGGAATGGTTCTGTTTTTGTCTGTCTGTCTGTCTGGAATTTAGGTTCACCGCAGAGAGAGAGAGAGAGAGAGAGAGAGAGAGAGAGAGAGAATGGAGGGTCTGGCAGTCTCGCTCCGTTCACTTGTCCAAACTAACTTATCGAACAGTGAATAAATAATACGAAAGCCGGTTAGAACTTTAAAACTCTCTCTCTCTCTCTCTCTCTCTCTCTCTCTCTCTCTCTCTCTCTCAATAAACCTGTCGGGCTTTTCCATACGATTTCTGTTTGAACTACATTTTCCTCTCTCGCATTTACGTGTATGATTTTTCCTCCTGTTCTCAAGTCCTGCAGCGTTCTTTTCTCTCCCCTTCCTCCTCCCCACTCCTCTTCTTTTCCCTCCCTCACTTCCCTTCTTTCCCTCCCTCATTCCCCTTCTCTTTCCTCCTCTTCCTTCCCCTCCTCCCATTCCTTCCCCTTCTTCACTCCCTCTTCACCTCCCTCGTTCCATTCCTCTCCTTTGGCCTTTTCTTATACACCGTCTACTTTCCCATTCATCTTTTCACTCCCCCTTATCTCTCATATCCTTTTCCTTCTCCCTTGTTCTTCCCTTCTTCTCCTCCTCCTTATTTCTACATCCACATTTTTCTTTAACATTCATTCTCTTACTTCCCCTTTCTTTCATTTCTTTCTTCTCCCTCGTTTCGTTCCTCTCCTCTTTATACCGTTTCTCTATTCACAGTTTACTTTCCCATTCACCCTCCTACTCCCTTTTCTCTCATTTCCTCTTCCTTCTCCCTCGTTTCGTCCATCTCCCCCCCTCTATGTTCGCAGGCCGAGGTGTGGGTCACGAGCACATTCCGGCCTCCAACACTCTCTGAAAGCATTGTCCTGGAGGTGATAAGGACACACTCCCTGGATGGTATTTACTCATGCATTCCTACTTGCTTGTCTCCTTTTTTCTTAGTGTGTGTGTGTGTGTGTGTGTGTGTGTGTGTGTGTGTGTGTGTGTGTGTGTGTGTGTGTGTGTGTGTGTGTGTGTGTGTGTGTGTGTGTGTGTGTGTGTGTGTGTGTGTGTGTGTGTGTGTGTGTGTGTGTGTGTGTGTGTGTGTGTGTGTTTGGCTGTTTGATGTTTTCTTTGTTAGTTTGTCTGTTGTTTACCTACTTTTTTTTATGTCTTTCTATTAATCTATATATATTTGCTTGTCTTGTTTGTTTCTTTCTTTTCTTTTCTTTCAATCAATCTATTTTACGTGTTTGCCGTTCTGTGTATCTGTTTGTTTGTTTGTTTCTTTTCTTTTCTTTCAATCAATCTGTTTTACGTGTTTGCCGTTCTGTGTATCTGTTTGTATGTTTGAATTTAGCTTTTTCTTTCTTTCTTTGATTTCCTACTCTTTTTCTTTCTTTCTTTATTGATTTCCTACTCTTTTTTTTTCTTTATTGATTTCCTACTCTTTTTTCTTTCTTTCTTTATTGATTGTCTGTCAGTCTGTTTGTCTCTCTAATCTCTCTCTCTCTCTCTCTCTCTCTCTCTCTCTCTCTCTCTCTCTCTCTCATCAGGCATCAGCTGTGGGCGTTGTACTTTCGACATCAACCTTTCTTCTCTGCCATTGTGGGGACTCGCTCGCTTTGTCCTCCCAGCTCCTCTTTTCCGGCGTCCTGTTATTGTGTAGTCTCACCAAACGCCCGCTGTACAATATAAGATGTAAATGTACTGGGATTCTTGTGGGCCCATGAATTAAGTCTGATGGCATGGTATTAGAGGTAGTGGTGATGGTGAGGGTAGTAGAAATAGTAGTAGTGGCAGTAGTAGTAGTAGTAGTAGTAGTAGTAGTAGTAACAATAATGATAATAATAATAATAATACTGATAATAACAATGCAAATGATAAAAATAATAATAATGACTGTGGACCGTGTAAGGCGAGAGATCTATTCCTGCAATTCAATCAGTATGTTCGTGCGTGTGCGAGGAAGCGTGCGTGCGTGCCCATATATGACTGCAATGATTTCTCCCTGGCCCTTCCACATGTTAACCCTGCAAGCTTTCCGTGTGTCAATAACTACATCCAACATATTAGTTTTCTGCTAGTAATATTATGTTCCAAGTACACAGAAGAAGAATACCATTGAAAGTGAAGTATGCGAAACTCAACGAAGATGAAAAACAGTTTAGAATCTACTGTTGTTTTTGAGGTGGTGAAAACTGACATTGTTTGGTACGTGAGAGCTTGGAACACACCTGCGAGTCTGTATCCTATCAAGTCAAGTCTCCGTTCCTTCAACTCTCAATCTAAAGGTGAATCAATGTCCTGCGATGATATCTTAGGCAGAGTAACAACATTGTGTGGATATTTGGCGGAGAAAAGTAACTAAAGCGAGATAATTTTCATCCATTTTTTTTCTTCGGCGTCCTCTTTCTGTTCCGCCTTGTGCATGTGTGTGTGTGTGTGTGTGTGTGTGTGTGTGTGTGTGTGTGTGTGTGTGTGTGAGAGTTTTGTTCTTTCTCGTGGTCTTCCTGTTATACTGTTGTCGTTTTTTTTCTTTTCCTCCTCCTCCTCCTCACATTCCTTTTTCTCCTCCCATTCCTCTTTCTCCTCCTATTTCTCTTTCTCTTCCCATTCCTCCTCCTCCTCCCATACCTATTTCTCCTCCCATTCCTCTTTCTCCTCCCATTTCTCTTCCTCCCCCTTTTCCTTATCTTCCTCCTCCTCACCTCTCTCCCACACTTTCACTCTGTTATGCTCTCTGTTTCTTCCACATAAAATTTCACTTTCACTTTGTTATGCTCACTTTGTTATTCTCTCTGCTTCTGTTTTCACTTTCACTTTGTTATGTTCTGTTTCTTCCACATAAAATTTTCTCCATTTCGTGTATCAGCATCTGCTTGTCGGTCTGTTTCGTGTCCCTTCTTCCATGTTTAATATTTTCGTTCTGTTTCTTTCATGTTTGCTTTTTTTCATTTTTCTGTTGTCGGTCAGTTTTTGTGTCTATAATTTATTTTTGTCCCTCTTCCTATATGTTTCTGTATCTACCTTCCTACATATCTATCTATCTACCTATTAATCTATCTAATTTGCTTGCTTTTTTCTTTTCTCCTAGTCTTTCTTTTCTTCTTTTTATCATTCTTACTTAACTTCATTTGCTTTCACCTAATGCCACACAAACATGAAGAAACAAAAGAAAAATAAAGTGAAAAAAACAAAGACAAAAACAAAAACAAAAACCCCTATGAAATAACAACGACAGGGAGAGAGAGAAAACAACAACGGCTGTTAAAAAAATAAAAACAAAAGGGAAAGAACTAAAGAAACGCCCGAAAAAGACAGACAGAAAAACGAGCAACAAAAGAAAATGAAAAGAAAACGGAAGCAAGGAAAAGAAGGACTAAAGAAAACGCGAAAACGACGAAGCAGAAAGGAAAGACTGCAGTAGGTTGAAAGCTCCGCCCCCACAATCGTAATACCCTTCGCCCCTGCTGCCCCCCTCCCTTTGTACACACTCATGGGTGCTCCGGCTCTCCTTAATCAAGCTATTTCCATGGGTAGGTCGAGGCAGGGCGCTGGGCTGTGCGGGAAGAGAGTGAATGAGGGGGCTGTGTGTGTGTGTGTGTGTGTGTGTGTGTGTGTGTGTGTGTGTGTGTGTGTGTGTGTGTTGTTCTCTCCTTCGTTCTCTTCGTCATCCTCGTTCTCCTCCTCCTCGTCCTCTTCCTCCTCTTCCTCGTCCTCTTCCTCCTCCTCCTCCTTCGCATTTTCATTCTCTTTTTTTATTACCTCCTGTATTTTCTTCGTTGCGTTATCTTTTTTCCTTCTCCTACTTATTCTTCACCTCCTCCTCCTTGTTCTTCTCCCCTCCTCTTCCTCCTCATTGCCTCAACCCAACTAACTCCTCAGTGCTTTCTTCTTCAGTATATCCTTTTTCCTTCTCCTTTTCTTCTTCTTCATCTCCTCCTCCTCCTCCTCTACGTCTTAGTCTAACACCCCAATGTTTTCTTCTTTAGTATATCCTTCTTCTTTCTCTTCCCCTTTGTTCTTCACTTCCTCCTTCTCCCTCCTCTCCTCTACCTCTTCTCCATTCCCTCCTCCTTCTTCTTCTTTTCCTCCTCCCTCTTCTGCTTCTCCTTCCTTTTCTCCTCCTCCTCCTCTTCGTCCCAGCCTAACACCCCAATGCTTTCTTCTTTAATATATCCTTCTTCTTTCTGTTGCCTTTTCTTCCTCACCTCCTCTTCCTCTTCTCCATCCCCTTCTGCTTCTTCTTTTCCTCCTCCCCCTTCTGCTTCTCCTTCTTCCTTTTCTCCTCCTCCTCCTCTTCGTCCCAGCCTAACACCGCAATGCATTCCTACCACACTCGCGTAACAGCTTCACATTTTTCTTTCCACCTTGGCCCTGTTGTTCCCGTTGCTCCGGTTCCATCTCCCCCCAAGACTTTAATCAGGGCTTTGATCTGCGATGCACGTCTACCATCCATTTCGCATTTCCTTAAGGCTCCAGCTCTCCCGCTCTTCCCCGGCTCAACACATCAGCTCGCAAGGCTAAGGTTCACGGCTCAGGTACTTGCTTGCTCTCTATACCGCCTGCTTTGCCTCTCTTGCTACCAGGGTTTATGTGTGAGGTTTTATGAACTCTCTGATACCTGTTTTTATTTTTTTATTTTTACCGTGCGTGGATGTGGTGTGTCTCTTTCTTGCTATTAGTGTGTCTGTGAGGTTTCAAGTTTTCTAGGGCTTGGTTTCTACCGTTCGTGGGTCTGATGTGTACCTCTTTCGCTGCCAATGTCTTGATATGGCTTTTGGTTCTCTACATTTTGGTTTCTATCGTGTGTGTGTTGTGTGTCTTTTTCTTTGTTAGTGTGTTGGTATATGGTTTCAGGTTTCCTAAGGCTTGGTTTCTACTGTGTGTGTGTTTAATGTGCCTCTCTCTCTCTCTCTCTGTGCGAGGTTGCAGGTTCTCTAGACTGGTTTCTACCGTGTACAAGTCTAAGGTGCTTCTTTCTCTGTCACTGTGTTTGTATACGGCTTCGGGTTTTCTAGTGTTTGTTTTCTACCGTGTATGTGACTACGGTGCCTCTCTCACTCTTTATCTTTCTCTCCTTCTCTCGTCCTCTTTCCGCCCTAAGCCGCGGAAAGCCAGCGTAAGGCGGCAAAGCGACCAACCCAGCTCTTCCCGTGACGCGAGGAGACAGCCACTTACGGGCGGACCGATGCGCACCCTTTGAGGTTCGCGGCGAAGGGGAGTTAAAATCGGCCTCGGCTCCGCGTCTTTGCTTATTACCGATTCATGAGGACACACTCACGGCCGCTCGCTTTGAGGAGAACTTTTGAGGCCTGTAAATGGCGGCAAGAGTGAAAGAGACGCAGAAACGAGGAGAAGGAAGAGGAGGAGGAGGGGAAAGAGGAGAGGGAACGGAAGGGCTTGAGATGAAGGTAGGATGGTAGATAGGTAGAGTGACTGGAGGCAGCTTCGGGAAATTAGGAAAGAGATACAGATACGAGGAAGAGGAGGGTAAGAAAAGAAGTGGGAGAGACTGAGAGAGAGAATGAAGGTAGGAAGGTAGAGGTAGACAGATGGAAAGGTAGATAGGTAGAGAGAAGATATTGAGGAGAGGCTCGAGAAAAAAAAAAGGAGGGGAAAGAGCAGGAGTGGGAGAGACTGAGACAGAGACATGGAGGTAGAATGGCAAAGGTAGAGAGGTAGAGAGGTAGAGGTTTCATGGAAACATGGAAACATGGAAATGCAGGCAACAGAAAGCCTATTGGCTCCATTGAGGTGCCCCCTGGTGTGGTTGCTTCTGACCGCCCGCCACACTTGGGAGCAGATGAAAGATGCCTCCTCGATATTGAGAGATGGAAGAAGCCCCTCGTTATCAGTTACTCTCTGACGCAGCGAAATGACGGGAAAAAAAAACCTTCCAATGTCTGTGTTACATCGACTAATCATCTTTGTCGTTGTCGTTGAAATCCTTCCAGTAAAGCAATATGTTTTCTGTAATTGGGAGACAGAGACTGCACTGGCATCGCGGAGGCGGTCTATATGGAATTATTATACAATAGCAGGTGTTTCTTGTTTTTCACTGTTCGCTCTCGCTATGAGAGCATAAAATGTGCCCTTGTTGTATGCTTTTTACAGTGATTTGACTCCTCCTTTTCCTCCTGCATCGCTTGCAGAGGTCTCCCATTCGATTTTCGGAAAATAGGTTTTAGGGGAATGTTCATCCTCACTTGTTTTGCCCGTCGTGGCCTTTGAGTCGGCTTGGTGATGGTCGTGGATTTTTTTACGCTCAAGCTAAATGCGCTCACATCGTAAAGGGAATGTGCACCTTGGAATTTATTGGCGGTGTTTAGAGCGTCTATTAGTGAAGAGGGTCGTTATCTCTCTCTCTCTCTCTCTCTCTCTCTCTCTCTCTCTCTCTCTCTCTCTCTCTCTCTCTCTCTCTCTCTCTCTGCATTTCCTCCTTGTTCTCTTCCTCTTCTCATCGTTTCCTCCTTTATTGCTCTCTGTTCTTCCTCCTCCTTCGCCTCTTCTTCCTCCTTGCACTCCTTCCTTCATCATCCTTCACACGCTTCTCCTCCTCCTCATTATCATCATCATCTTCATCATCACCATCTTTCGCAGTCAAGTTACAGTATCGATTCTCATCTTTCACTTCTTTTTTATCTGTCGCTTCTCACTTTCAATCGTTTTCTTAATGCGCCGTTTCTAGTCTCTCTATATTTCTCTCATTCATTCACTCACTCACTTATTCATTCACTCCGCCTCTTTATCTTAGTTTCTCCTTTATCTTCCTCTTCCTTTTGCTATTTTTCCTTGACTTTTTTTTCTGTTGCTTTCATCTGTTTTTTTTTTCCTACTCACCCCTCTGTTTTCCTTTCTTCCTTCCTCCCCCCCTCTCTCCCATTTCCTTCATTTCCTTTCTAATCTCCTTCTTCCCCTTATATTCCCTCCCTTCCTTACTCCCTCACTCCCTCCTTCCCTCCCTCCCACCCTCCCTCCTTCCCTCCCTCTCTTCCTCCCTCCTTCCCTCCCTCCCTCCCTCCCTCATTCACTTCCTCACTCACTCACTCACTCACTCACAACATGGATCTCACACACAAGCATTTCTGTCGCCACAACTACAACCACCATCACCACTATACTACCACCAACACTACCACTACCATCACCACCATCACGCTGTTCCTCACCATATTTTTCAGTCCTCCTCCTCCTCTTCTCCTCCTCCTTCACATTTCCTCGCCCTCACAATGCGGCGCCTTCATCGTGTCATTTATTACACTACTTGCAAGTGATCCATCTTAATCCACTCCTGTTTCCAGCCGCCTGTCTGTCCGTCCACCTGTCTGCCTGTCTGTCCGTCTTTGTCTCCTCGCGTGTCTGTCTGTTTGTCTATCTGCCCGTTTCTACGTCTGTCTGTTTGGGTTTGTATGTGGTTTGTTTGTTTGTGTTTGTGTGTGTGTGTGTGTGTGTGTGTGTGTGTGTGTGTGTGTGTGTGTGTGTGTGTGTGTGTGTGTGTGTGTGTGTGTGTGTGTGTGTGTGTGTGTGTTTGTTTGTTTCGTTTGTGCATTTGTCAATCTGTCTGTCCGCTTGTCTGACTGTCTCTGTTTCCTTGTTTACCCGTCTGTCTGTCTGTCTGTCTGTCTGTCTGGTTTTATGTCTGCCTGTCTGTTTGCCTTTCTGTCTAGTTTTGTTTGTTTTTGTTGATTTTTCTTGTTTATTTGTGTGTTTGTGCTTGTGTTCTATTTAATTTTTGTGTGTATGTGTGTTTGTGTGTTCCATTTGTGCGTTTGTCTGTCTATCTATTTGGGAATCTGTCTAGCGAGGTATGCCTATCTGTTTGTCTGTCTGTCTGTCTGTCTGTCTGGGAATCAGTCAGTATGATCTTTCTGTCTTCCTATCTCTTTGTCTGTCAGCCTGTCTGTGTGTGTGTGTGTGTGTGTGTGTGTGTGTGTGTGTGTGTGTGTGTGTGTGTGTGTGTGTGTGTGTGTGTGTGTGTGTGTGTGTGTTTGTGACTGTGTGTGTGTGTGTGTGTGTGTGTGTGTGTGTGTGTGTGTGTGTGTGTGTCCTTGCCTATGTTAGAGTCTTTTGAAAACTGTCGGTGTTGTGTTTTTTTTGTGTGTTTGTTTTTTCCGACTCTCGCTGTGTCTGTCGGTCTGTTTGTTTATTCTTTCCTTTTTCCTTCTTTCTTTCTTTTGTTGTTTTTTAAGTTTTCACTCCTCGTTTTATTTATCTTTCTTTCTCTCTCTGTGTGAGCGTGTGTTTGTTTGCTTGCTTGTTTGTTTGTTTGTTTGTGTGTGTACGTGTTTGTTTGTGTGCCCTTTATTAGTGAAGGCTCGCAGTTTACAGTTTTTATTTTAGGTTTGTTTGTATGTTGTTATACGCGGCCATATGTTGCGTCTTCCAAATTTATCGCCGTATTTCGTTATAAAGAAACATAAAAAAATAAAGCGAAATGAATATAACGAAAAGAATAAATATAAAAATTCGTATCCATAGGCAATAATTCACGACAACAATTTGGAAACACACACACACACACACACACACACACACACACACACACACACACACACACACAGGCAATAAATAAGGCCTAGTACAATAAATCTTTTCCCTTCCTGACGTAACGAACACTTGTGATTTAGCGATGAAGACATTAATTTCGACGAACATGATAAGATTTCCATTGTATCAGCGCTGCGTTGTAGGATACGGTGTTTTTCATTAGAACGTATACAATTGTTATCATATTTCACCCCTGTCGTCATCATCATTATCATCATCGTCATTATCATATTACATTCGCATTATCTTACTCTCCATTTCCTTCTCCTCCTCGTTTTCTTTTTCCTCTTCTTCCTCCTCCTGCTCATCATCATTTTATCATCACTATCGTATTAACTTGTCATTATATTACATCCTCTTCAATCTCCTTTTCCTTCGTTTTTCTTATATCTTTCATTTATTTTCTCTTCTTCTTCATCATCATCTTGTTTTTGTTCTTGTTCTTCTCTTTCTTCATTTCCTACTTCTCATTATCTTTCTTCTCTCATCTTAATCTTTCTCCTCCTACTCCTCATTTTCCTTTTCTCCTCTTAATATTTCTCCTCCTACTCCTCAGCTTGCTTCTTCTTTTCCTCCTCCTCTTCTTCCTCCTCTCCTCTTAATATTTCTCCTTCTACTCCTCAGCCTCCTCCCTCTCTTCTTCCTCCTCTTCTTCCTCTTCTCCTCTTAATATTTCTCCTTCTACTCCTCAGCCTCCTCCTTCTTTTCCTCCTCCTCTTCTTCCTTCTCACCATCGTCTTTCCCATAATAGCCGAAGATCACTATCAAGCCTGTCATCTCCCATACCTTCGATCTCGCCTCCCGTCCCTCTGAGCCCCGCTGGACACCATGAGCCACACGAAGGGAAAAAGGAGCCACTTTGAAAACTCTCCCTGAACTACCCAACGCCGCGACCGCCCTTCAGCGCCTCCCTAGATACATAAATTGGTGTTGTGGGCGTGGCCAAAAAAAGGAGGAAAAAAAAACTACCACTGTCATTCATCATCGTCATCAATCACAAGCCCATTTCCCGCACCAAGATGAGTGAGGAAAGAGGGGAAAGGGAGGGGGGCAGGAGGGGGCAGGGGAGAGAGAGAGAGAGAGAGAGAGAGAGAGAGAGAGAGAGAGAGAGAGAGAGAGAGAGAGAGAGAGAGAGAGAGAGAGAGAGAGAGAGAGAGAGAGAGAGAGAGAGAGAGAGAGAGAGAGAGAGAGAAAAGAGGAAGAGATAAGAGAAGGGAAGGGAAGGAAAAGGAAGGGAAGGGAAAGGAAGTTAAGGGAAGGGAAGATATAGGAAATCTTGAACCCTATCCCCCCCTTTCAAACACACACACACACACACACACACACACACACACACACACACACACACACACACACACACACATATTTAGAAAAGAAACATTATTTAATTGGAATATTTTTAGATTTATCTAAGGCATTCGATACATTGAATCACAAAATTTTATTGAGTAAGCTAAGTCACTATGGCGTTAGAGGTAGTCCCTTAAAACTATTTGAAAGTTATTTAACCAATAGGTCACAAGCTGTATATTGCAACGCCACGTATTCTTCTTTCTTTAGCATCAACAAGAGTGGTGTGCAGGGGTCAATATTAGGACCGATACTCTTTCTCATCTATATAAACGACATTGTTAATGTAAGTTCTAAATTCAAATATACGATTTATGCTGACGATACAAATCTTTTATTAAATAATGTAAACATTAACGATCTTCATGTAAATTTAGTTACAGAACTAGAAAAAATTAATTATTGGACTAAAATTAATGAATTGAGTCTGAATTTTGCAAAACATATTTTTTCAAAATCGTTCATTACAATATAACATTCCTTCTATAACCATTAGATGAGAATATGAATTGGAATCAACATATTTCATTTGTCACAAATAAATTAGCAAGGATGTGCGGTATGTTACTGAATCCTCACTAGTATTTATTTATCCCCATCTCACCTATTGTGTATCAGTCTGGGAAAATATCAGTAGCTCAAAATAAAATTTTAAATATTCATAAATATTTTCAGACTGGTACACACATCATACAACATTCGAGGTAATGATATCAATCTCATATGTCCACAGTTCAGAACTTCTCTTTAAGCACAGTATATTATACTCAGGTCCCCAAATGTGGAATTCATTGCCTCTACATATTAAGACTCTTCTCAATCATATAAATTTATCCATTTTAAAAATCTGTGAAAACTTATTTATATAATTGTCAAAGTAGTAATCAAATGTCATTATTATTATTTTATTATTATTATTATTATTATTATTATTATTATTATTATAATTGATATTGTTATTGTTATTCTCAGTAACATATTATTATAATTATTCTTATTGTTCTATACGTTAGTTAATAATATATTAGGTATCAATTTTGTGCCAATGTAAACATTAAATAAAATAATATAATTCCATGTCTGTCGGGAAGCTTCGGCTTGACAGGCTGTGCCATTGCCATGTTTTATGTTATGTTTATATATAACAATATTCTTATATTTTAAAGGCAATAAATATTTACTTACTTACTTACTTACTTACTTACACACACACACACACACACACACACGCGAAACAACAACAACAACAACATTAACTAACATCACCCTCAACACATCCGGCCAAAATAATACTTCTCTAGTCGATTTTTTTCCTTCCTCTCGCAGCTGCCAACTCCCCCCCCACGCAATAACCCGTCACCCAGACCCCAACAGCAAATCCGGTTAACTGGCAATCTGTGTTATAGTTACAAACCGATGGGGCGGCGTTCTTGCGCGACCTAGAGGAGGGGACTAAAAAAATGACAGAAACAAAAATCGAAGTAGACGGTGAGCCTCCCAACGCACAGATAACAAATAAAAAAAAACATTGATAAACACATGAAAAGTAGTATTTTTTTTTTTACAACAAAGGAGGCAGCTCAAGGGCACACAAAAAAAGAAAACAATAATAAAAAACTGCTCCTACGCTGCTCTAAAAAGAAACAAAGGTCAAATACGAGAGGAGAGATGTCCTGATACCCTCCTCTTGAAAGAAACATAGGCAGGATAAGAAAAGAAAATAATAAGAAATCTACGTATCCACTGATCCTCCCTACATATCAGTCAACAACAACAACAACAAAAACTAGAGGAACACAGGAAAAAGTAAATAGTAGTGATGTATAACCTTTAAAAACATAGGAAGAATAAGATATTAAAGAAAAAAAAAACTACGTAGTCACTGAGCATCCTAAGAAATCGATCAAGAAATAGTCCTTAAAACGTGGTGATACAAAACATCCAGAAACTTGAGGGAAATACAATGGATAGCGGTCTTTTTTATTTTGCGTTTAGGTTACCCTTGAGCTGCTTCCATTACTGTAAAAACAAACACACACACACACACACACACACACACACACACACACACACACACACACACACACACACACAAAACACTGTCAGTCCGGAGTCCCAGAGTAACAGGATTTAAAGAGAGTCTCTGTCCGCCTCAAGGTCAAACAAAATAGCATAGGAACTTTAAATCCCCTCGTCACTGGGTCTGATTGGTCTATGCGGACTCTGGGCAGGTAAGGAGGTCAATATTTGGTGCTCTGTGATTCTGTTTTTGAGGGTAAACTTGACTGATTTGAGTTTAAATTCCTTATCACCTATTCTTCTGTTGTAGCACTGTCGAATGCGGCTGTGAACTACTACCACTGATTCTACTAATGCTACTACTATCATTATTATTACTACTACTACTACTATTGCTACGACTACCACTATTACTTCTGCTATTACTACTTCTACTATCATTCTTTGCCCATTACTTCTACTACTACCACTACTACCACCACCACTACTACTACTACTACTACTACTGCTATTACTATTACTACTACTACTACTACGACTACGACTACTACTATTACTACTACTACTACTACTATTATAACTATTACTACCACCAGCGCCACCACTAACAATAATCATAATACTGAACGAAAATAGAAAAAAATATGGAAATAACAGTGAAAACGAGACAATTAAAGAGAAAGAAACCGAGATGTTCGTTCAATTTTCCTTATCTATTAAGCCGATAACGTGTAATTCTCCCGGTGACATCGAAGAAAACGAGGGTATAAGAGAAGGGGAGACTCATCCTCTTGACTTTCCTCCCTTCCTGTGCGGCGCGGGCGAACGGGAAGGCTGCGTCAAGGGAAGAAAAGACTGGAAAAAGGAGAAAAAAACAAGAGGAACAGAGTATGGAAAAGGGAGAGAGAAAGGGAGATGAGAAAAGAAGAGCAGGGCAGGGAGAATGGGAGAGATAAAGAGGGGAGGAGAGGAGAGAAGGAAATTATTTAAAAAGGGAGGAAACATATGAAAAGGAGTGAAAAATAAGAGGGAAAAAGGGAGAAAGTAAAGATAGAGAAGAAGAAAACAGGGAAGGAAGGAAAATGAAAAAAAAAAGTATAAGGAATGGAATGGAAACAGAGAGAGAGAGAGAGAGAGAGAGAGAGAGAGAGAGAGAGAGAGAAAAGGGAGAGAAACCAACAAATGAAAGACGGAAGGAGAGAAAAAAGGGAAAGAGAAAGAAAACAAGAAAATGAAAACCGGCGAAGAGTAACCCATAAAAAAAAGTTAAGGAACAGATGAGAGAAGGAGAAAGGGAGGGAAGGAAAACAAGAAAAAAAAAAGAGGAAAAAAGAGCAAAAAAACAAAAACCGGTGAACACAACACAATTTTGCCACAATCCCCGTGAAAGGAAACGTCACATAAAACCAAGACGGAGCCGCAGTAACAGCTTCCCTTTGAGCCACGATACAGCCGCGAAACCTGCACGAACAATTGTCGGGAGAGTGTAATGCCTCGAGACGCTGTTGTTACCCTTCCCTCAATGTGTGTGCGTGTGTGCGTGTGTGAGCGTGGCTCCTCACCCTTCTCACCTTGATCGCGATACTCACCTCACCTCACCTCACCTCATCTCCTCTCCTCGCCCTCTCGTCGGCAAATAAAGAGCAATAATATAATAACCAGAGGAAAGCGGAAGGGTAGAAACAGCGATATCCCCAATAATGGTCGAACAAAGAGATGCAAAAATAAGGGAGAGCTGAAATTAGAGACGGAAGAAGAACACAAGACGAAGAGAAAGAGGAGAGGAAACACAGAAGAGGAGAGAGACGGGGAAAGGACACAGAGAGAAGCGATCAACAAAGGAGCGGAAATTATAATCGGAAAAGCATGATAATAATAAAACGAACGTGGAAAGGTGAAATGTAAATGCTCGGAGCGGCGCCGTGACGGATGAAGGGAAGACTGAATGGCGCGGAGGAGACGCGAGAGAAGGAAGGCAGCGATCAAAGAGGAAATGTGACGCAGGAGGGAACGAGGAAAGGAAGGAAGGAGGAAGATATAATGACGGGGATGCTGAACGCCACCACCACCATCATCACAACCATCACCATCGCCCCTGACACAATCACCGTCATAATCACCACTTCTACAATCACCATCACCTCCATCATCACAGGAAATATTTAAGAGTAAAAAAAAAAAAAAATAAAAATAAAAACGGTAATATAATAAAAATAAAGGAAATATAACTTGGAATAAGCCTTTGCCTAAAAATACAAAATACACAAAAAAAGAATATTGACCTGAAAACATAATATGAAATGATAGAGAAAGTGTATGACTGAAAAACAAGGAAACCAAAATACAAGAAAATAAATAAAACAGCAATTCAAAAGAGGAGAGAGAAAGAGAAAGAAAACGGAAAGTCACAATTTTAGGCATGCAACACATTAAAGATAAAACAATCACACACACACACACACATACCCTCCCCCCCATACGCAAGGAACAGAGAGAGAGAGAGAGAGAGAGAGAGAGAGAGAGAGAGAGAGAGAGAGAGAGAGAGAGAGAGAGAGAGAGAGAGAGAGAGAGAGAGAGAGAGAGAGAGACGAGGCCTTCCAGACAACACCTGACCTAAGGCTCCCATGAAGGCGACAGGGACTATAAGTTATCGTTGCATTTTGACCGTTATTGCCATTCCTTTTCCCCCGCGGAGTGGTGTGCCAGACAAACAGAAAAGGTTTCCCTCGGCGCGGCGAAGTCAGAGGACGCAGAAACTCCACGAAACTTTCACTCTCGAGACTTTGTTTGTAGATTTCTTTTCATTTCCAGTGCCCGATTTTTTTTCTTTGCTTTAAATCAGTTTATTTTAGTTTTGATTTCAATATATCGTTTTTTCTTTTTTTGTATTTTTCGACCAAACTTTCACTCTTAAGACCTTTTTTTTTTGTGTGTGTCTGATTTCTTTTCATTTCCAGGGCCAAATTTTTTTCTTTGCTTTATATCAGTTTATTTCGTTTTGATTTCAATATATCATTTTTTCTTTTTGTATTTTTAGACCAAACTTTCACTCTTGATCTTTTTTTTGTGTGCCAGATTTCTTTTCATTTCTGAGCTCAAATCTGGAGTCAATTTTTTTCTTCACTTTATGATGGTTTTATTTTGTTTTGATTTCAATATATCGTTTTTTCTTTTTTGTATTTTTCGACCAAACTTTCACTCTCAAGACCTTTTTTTTTGTGTGCCAGATTTTTAAAAAATTTCTGAGCTCAAAACTGAAGTCAATTTATTCTTTACTTTATGATGGTTTTATTTTGTTTTGATTTCAATATATCGTTTTTCTTCCATCTTTTTCTTTGTCAGATTTCTTTTCATATCTAAGGCCCAATCTGGAGTCAAGTTTTTCTCTTTATTTCATGACCCAGTTTATTTTGTTTTGATTTCAGTCTATAGTTTCCTTATTATTCCTTGTTTTCTTAATTACTTTATATCACTTTCGTTTTTTATTTAATTCAATCATTTTCCTTTTTTTTATGTATACTTTTTATCTGTTTATTTCGTTTTACTTTCACTCTATCGTTTCCTTCTCTTTTCTCAGTTTTTTTTTACTCTGTCATAGTTTATTTCGTTTTTTTACTTTGTCATAGTTTATTTCATTATATCATTTTCCTTCTTTTTTTATGTCTACTTTATATCAGTTTATTTCGTTGTACTTCCACTATCGTTTCCTTCTTTCTTCTCGTTTTATTTTATTTTTTTACTTTGTCATAGTTTATTTCGTTTGCCAGTCTTTCGTTTTCCATATTTATGTCATAGTTTATCTCGTTTGCCAGTCTTTTGTTTTCCATATTTAGGTCATAGTTTATCTCGTTTGCCAGTCTTTCGTTTTCCATATTTATGTCATAGTTTATCTCGTTTGCCAGTCTTTCGTTTTCCATATTTATGTCATAGTTTATCTCGTTTGCCAGTCTTTCGTTTTCCATATTTATGTCATAGTTTATCTCGTTTGCCAGTCTTTTGTTTTCCATATTTATGTTATAGTTTATCTCGTTTGCCAGTCTTTTGTTTTCCATATTTAGGTCATAGTTTATCTCGTTTTCCAGTCTTTTTTTTCTGAATTTCTCTAGTCGCATAATTAAGACAGGACTAAAATTACTCCTTTTGACTGCCACGTTCATTTCATTTCATAATTTACTCTTTCTCCTTTAACCGCTTATTACTTATTTTCGTAACTTTATAAACAGAACAATAAAGAGCGGAGGATTTTTTTCACCTACTTCTGTCGCTTTTTCGTACCATTTTTTTTTTTTACATTTTTGGTATTTCTAAAGGCGAATTTGTGGCCATTTTTATATTAACTTTTCTGCCTACTATGGTATATCCCGTCATTGTATTTCACCTACTTGTGTCTTTTCTCGTCACAATATTTATACGCATTACATGTATTTCTAAAGACGAATTTGAGAACATTTTTATATATAGCCTTTTGCACAGACATTGGATTTTTTTTCTCGTAACCACAAGTAAAACAATATACAACGGATGCTTTTTACATCTACTTCTTTAATTTTTTCGTAACAATTTTTATACATATTTTTTATCTACAGACGAATTTGTGGTCATTTTTTTTTGCCTCCTACTATGGTATATCCCGTCACAATAATTAACCTACTAATGTCACTTTTCGGAACAATTTTTATATGCATTTTTTTTGTATTTCTAAAGGCGAATTTGCGGTCACTTATATTTTTTTTGCCTCTTACTAAGGTATTTTCCGTCACTGTATAGAAAGTGAAAAAAAAAATAAAGTGAAGATTGGGGATGGTATTACGTAATGTCTATGCCGGTTTGTGTACGGACGAGTATCAATTAATGTTCGCAGAGTTTGAAATGTTTTATTTGTTTAGTTTCACGGCCCCGATGCAGCGAATCCACAAAAAACAGCCAGGCCATTAAAACATAGAAAGGTTTGTTCATTAATTTAGGACGTGAACACTTACTCTTGCCCTTACTATTATTATTATTATTATTATTATTATTACTACTATTATTATCATTATTATTACTACTACTACTACTACTACTTCTACCATTGCTACTACTTCTCCTCCTCCTCCTCCTCCTCTAACAACAACAACAACAACAATAACAACAACAACAACAACAACAACAACAACAACAACAACAACAACAACACCTCCTCCTACTACTACTACTACATCTACTACTACTACTACTACTACTACTACTACTACTACTACTACTACTACCACTACTATTACTAACACCTGCCGCTATTATTGCCTGTGGTGACACTAATACACCTTGAAAGACTCGATCCAATTAAGGACAGGTGCGAAGGTGAGGTGAGAGAGGAGGAGGGAGGAGGAAGGGGTGGAGGGAGAGGGAGGAAGATTAAACGCGAGGTGGGGGAGAGGTGAGGAGAGATGGCAAAAAGGTGGAGGGAGAGGTGGAGGAAAGGGAGGGAAGGGAGGAGGTGTCAGATGGAGAGAGGAGGTGAAGCATCGGAAAGTTAATTGCATGTGATTCACTGAGGAAAACACGAACACAGGTGGGCGCGCTCTCTCTCTCTCTCTCTCTCTCTCTCTCTCTCTCTCTCTCTCTGTGTATATATTTTGTTGCTACATGTGTTATTTTAATCCCAAAGTCAATCAGTCAGTCAGTACTTCAATTAGTTAATCAATCGCTAAGTCTTTCTACCTACCTGCCTACCTATCTATCTATCTATCTATCTATTCACCTATCTCTACCTACCTATTGGCTTATCTATTTATTTATCCATCTGTTTATCTACCTTTTTTGTCTGTCTGTCTACTTATCTATCTATCTATCTATCTATCTATCAATCTATCATTCTCTCAATCCAATAACTCTTCGTACCACGCAATATTGGAACTCTACGCGTTTTGCACACCATTTTTCATTTATTCACTCGGCACAAGACCCAGATGCTGGATACTAAAAATCGGGCAATGCGATCGGCAAATACATAATTAATTGACGCAGCAGTAGGAAAAAAAAGTCGCACAATTAATTTAGTCTCATTTTTCACTCTTTTTTTTTCACACAACACCAGCGAGTATTTTGTTCATGCGTTTATTTACCCGCGTGCAGACCCTTCCACCGCCGCCCACCGCTGAGACGCGATCCATCACTTCGAAAGGATGACTCGGGGCAATATTAAATCGTGGTAATCCTTCGTGTGAGTCATGATGAGAAATGTCGGTGAATAATGCGAGGGAAATTCACGTACACACACACACACACACACACACACACACACACACACACACACACACACACACACACACACACACACATATACACTTAAATGCACGCACTTCCTTCCTTGCCCCCGCCACGCACAACAGACATGGTACACACACACACACACACACACAAACACACACACACACTCTCACACACACACACACACACATATTAATAATAATAATAATAATAATAATAATAACAGTGCTGCTACATCATTATTATTATTATTATTATTATTATTATTATTATTATTATTACTATTATTATCAACGCAACAACAACAGAAACAAACAACAAAAAACAACAACTGCTTAACAACTTGAAAAAACATCGAACTGGTACTCACGAAGACTGGCCACGGACACTCAGCCACTAATCAATCTGCAAAGAAGAAAAATACAAAGAATAATAACAAAATCTCTCTCTCTCTCTCTCTCTCTCTCTCTCTCTCTCTCTCAATCCCTTCACTCCATCAGACACCCTCATACTATTATCACCAAGCCATTTCAAACGTTCTCTTTAACATTCCCATTTTCTTCCGTGACATCACATTAAAACTAGACACCGCGAGCTTGACACACACTCATCCCGTTTTCTATTGACGCCGGCGAACGAGTCTTGGCGGATACGAGGAGTGTTTTATAAGACTCTTGCCGTGCGGGCCTGCTAGCGTGAGTCTGGAGGAGAACCAAGAGGCGATGAGGAAAGGAGATTATTGAGCTGTCAGGGAGGATCGGGAAGGTGGGGAGAGAGCAAGAGAGCGAGAGCGAGAGAGAGAGAGAGAGGGGTAGTGGTGGTGCTGGGGGAGAGTGAGAGTGAGGAGGTGGTGGTGGTGGTGGTGGTGGTAGGTTCTATTAATAAAGGAAGGAAATGAAAAATACTGAAAGGTGTTTACGGCTTTTGTATCTCAATCCTCCCTTTTCCGTTCCTCTATTCCTTCTTTTTTTTTTCTTGTATTCGTTATCTGTCTCATGTATACTATTCGTTCCTATCAGATAAAACTAGATAAAAGGGACGATGCTTCACGATAATAACGATAAGGAGTAATTAGGAGATACGAATGAAACAAAGATAAATACAGATAGATAGAGCTACATACATACATACATACACACAAACGCACAAACCGTTAGAAATAGATACTGGCGTTAACTGTTGATTTTATAACACCCCAAAACAAGAAAAAAAGTGAGAATAAAAACGGAAAAAAAGAAAAGAAAAAGAAAAGAATCTTCAACTAACTTAAAGTAACGCGTCTTCTGTTTTCTCTTGGGAAAAAAACCGACCTTGGACTCTTCTCGTGGGGCCGAAGGAGGAGGTAAGACGGTGTGTGGGGCTTGAAAGTGAAAGTGAAGGTGATATAGAGACAGGTGGGACGTGTGAGAGGCAGGTGAGAGGCAGGTGAGCTAGTCGCATCCCCCACCTGATTAATAGTTCACCTGAGTCGGCCGTGACGGAGGGAAAGTTATGCGTCTGATGGGACTCTTATTCTTGGTCTCCTTCTCGATATTTTTCATCTCAATTTGTCCTTGTTTTATTTTTTTGGGGGTGGGGAGAGGGGCAGGGGCAAGGGAGGGAGGGGGGGGGGGCTGCATCGTCTCGGCGTGTCTTTGAATTTCACTTTTTTTTCGTTTTCTTTTAATCTCTTTTTCGTCCTGAGGGAATGGATATCTCGCAAGGGGTTTCCAGATGGTTTCTTCGTCTTTCCTCAATTTCGGATGATGACCTTTCTGCCCTTTCCTCACTCCTTTCTTCCTCCTTTTCATTCCCTCTCACTCCTTCCTCCTCGATTCTCAGCTCCTTTTCATATTTTCCCCAATTTTCATGTCATTTCCTTCCGCTCTCGTATTTTCTTTTTCCCTTTTTCTTGTATTTCTTTCACCGTTCCTCATTCCTTTCTTTTCTTTCATTTCCTCTTACTCGTCTTCCTTCTTTCTCCGCATCGATTCTCAGCTCTCTTTTCATATTTTCTTTCAATTTTCATATCATTTCCTTCCGCTCTCTTATTTTCTTTTCACGTCTTCCTTCTTTCTCCGCATCGATTCTCAGCTCTCTTTTCATATTTTCTTTCAATTTTCATATCATTTTCTTTCGCCTCCGTATTTTCTTTCCCTCATCTCGTGTTTTTTCCTTTTATTCCACGTCTACGATATCGCCTCTCCTTTTACCTTGTTTTACTGATATTTTCGGGTGGGTTGGGGAGTGAATGGAAGGAGTGGGCGGAGTGGAATGGAGTAGAGGAATGGAATGGTGTGTTTGTGGATGTAGGAGTGGAGAGGAAGAGGAAGGAAGGAAGGATAGGGCGGGAAAGGAAAGGAGAGTGTGTAGGAGTGGATTGGAAGGAGTGAGTGAAAGAGAGAAATGAGAAAGCTAAAGGGAAAGGAAGGAAGGAAGGAAGGAAGGAAGGAAGGAAGGAAGAAAATAAGCTGGAAATAAATTGTAGGTGAGTGGATTGCAAAAAGAAAAGGAAGGAAGAAAGGAAGGAAGGAAGAAAGGAAGGAAGGAAGGAAGAAAGGAAGGAAGGAAGGAAGAAGGAAGGAAAGATGAAAGGAAGGGAGGAAAGAATGAGGAAAGAGAGAAAGCTGGAAATAAATTGTAGGTGAGTGGATTGCAAAAAGGAAAGGAAGGAAGGGAAAAGGAAGCAAGGAAGGAAGGGAGGAAAGAAGGAGAGAATAAAGAAAGAGAGAAAGGAAGCTGGAAATAAATGTTAGGTGAGTAGGGGAAAAGTTAACTAGAAAAAAATACAAAATCAAATCAAACCAAAACTATGATTAAAAACAGAAATAAAAATAAAAATCAACCTAGTGAATATTTATGACAACACTAAGAGTAGATAAAACCGGTTGAAATAAAATATGTAATAGAACACGATGGATATTTACCGAATTTGAATCAGATTTTACTGGATGTGGATTAAACGTGGATCTGTCCCTTCCTTAACCTTCCACCTCACTGCTCCGTCCCTTTGAGTCCTCCACCCACATCCTCCTCCCCCTCTCCACTCCCTCCCCCCCTTCCCCTCCCATCAGTCGTCTACCTGCGTGTGGGTCGTCAGGTGAATTAATATTGCACAGGTAGGGCGGAATTCACCTGTCCAGAAAATCACAGCAACAAGGTGACTCTGATTTCAGCCTTTGGTGATTCGACTCGGTTTTGCAAAGGTGCAGTGAGGTACATGAAAGTGAGTGTGTGTGCGTTTGAGTGTGCGTTTGTGTGTATGTGTGTGTGTGTGTGTGTGTGTGTGTGTGTGTGTGTGTGTGTGTGTGTGTGTGTGTGTGTGCTTGCGATTTCCCGCCAGAGAAAACCCCTCACTCACTCACTCACTCACTCACCACAAAATTGAAAGGTGTGTGTGTGTGTGTGTGTGTGTGTGTGTGTGAGAGAGAGAGAGAGAGAGAGAGAGAGAGAGAGAGAGAGAGAGAGAGAGAGAGAGAGAGAGAGAGAGAGAGAGAGAATAAAGACTGATATTGTGGAAGAACGAAGACGAATAGAGGGGAAGGAGAAGGGAGAGGAAGTGGGAGGGAGAAAAAGTGGGAGGGAGACAAAGTGGGAGGAAGAAAAAGTAGAAGGGAGAGAAATCTATAATGAAATCGGGGGGGAGGAGGGACGGCTGACGAAAAATGAGAGTTGGAGGTAAATAACAAGAAAGAAAAAGAAAGAAAATGACAAAGAGAGGAAATAAAATAAGGAACAGACATGAAAATAAGTACATAGTGGATAAGAAACAAATAGAAAAGGAAACAAGTGGACAAAAGACTGTTGAAAATAAGAGAAAAATAATAAGAAAAGTGGAAAAAAGTGTACCGATAGAAAGCAATGGCGGAATGCACCAAGAACCAGTAAAATGATAAAGAAAGAAAGCATGAGGAAGTGGTAAAATGATAAAGAAAGGAAGGATGAGGAAATGATAACGATGTGGAGATGACAAAGAAAGATAAGGAAGCGAAAGATGATGGGGGGGAGAGAAGAGATTAAGGAAGGGGGAGGAAGAGGAGATGGAGGGAGGCGATGGGGAGGTAAAAAAAAAAGATAGATATTCGACGAGTGAGATGAAGAAGGTAAGGGAAAATAATGGAGATAAGGTAGTAGTAGATAATGGTGATGATGAAGATGATGGTGATGATGGTGAAGAGGAGGGAGGTGGGGGTGAGAGGTGAAGGAAACAAAGGAAGGTAGAAAGGTGAGGCTGGTGAGTGTTAAGGAAGATGAAAGGAAGAGAGGAAGAAAGAAATATGAAGAAAGAAAGGAAGGAATAGAAGAGAAAATTTGAGAGAAAATAAATGAAAGATCGAAGGCGGGAAAAAAAGAAAGAAAATAAGAAAATCAGTCAATAAGAAAGGAAGGAAGGGAGTAATGGAAGAGGCAGAAAGAAAGGAAGAAAAGAAGAAAAAATGAAGGAAAAGAAGGAATTGATAAATGAAGTAAGGAAAGAAAGGAAGAAAGAAATGGAAATAAGGCAGGAAGGAGGGAAGGAAGGGAGTGGTGTGAGGGAGGAAAATGAGTGAATGAACATTGAAAGTGACCGAAGAAGATGAATGAGAAAGTGAAATGGAATGGTGCTAGGAAGATGTTATTGAAAAACGATGAAAAAGGAGATGGAAAAGGAAGGGGAGAAGGACCTTAGGGATGAAGAGGGAAGTTAAATAAAAAAGGCAAGAATTCGGTAGCGAGATGATCCTGAAAAAAGAGGAAGATTAAGAGGAAGAGGAAGAAAGGCTGAGGGTGAAAAAAGAGGGCGGTATGATGTCGAGTTCTTTGTAGGAAAAAAAAAAGAGGAGGAAGAAAAGTAAGACAAAGAAAGCGGAGGCGGCAGAGAGGTCAAGGAAGGTGGTGAGGCAGGAGGAGGAAGATGAGAAGGAAGAGGAGGAGGAGGAAGAGGAGGAGGAGGAGGAGGGGAAGATGGCTTGAGGGGGGTGGATGAAAGAGTGGATGGGTAAACAAAACGGTGAAAAGAGTAGGTGGGTGGGGAAAGGGATCGCAGAATAGGTGGGTAGACAGATAAGTGGGTGGGTGGATAGATGTGGTGAGTGAGTGGAGAGGTGGGTGGGCAGGGGGGTTGGTGGGTGGCTTAGAGGGTGGGTTGGCAAGGAGGTGGGGAGAGGGATTGGTGAATAGGTGGGTAGACAGATGAGTGGGTGGGTGGATAGGTGTGGTGAGTGAGTGGAGAGGTGGGTGGGCAGGGGGGTTGGTGGGTGGCTTAGAGGGTGGGTTGGCAAGGAGGTGGGAGGTGATGATCTGCCCTCAAACCAACATCCGGATGACTTATTCATGGGACCTTCCGCGGCTGATGGGGGACGCTCATGACGATAAAGATTAATGGCTCCCTTTGATCCCGCCCCTGGAGATGGTGGGAGCCGAGAGGGGGGCGGGAGGGGGGCGGGAGGGAAGTGAGAGGGAGGCGAGAGGGGGGCGGGAGGGAGGAAGGGCGGGAGGGAGGGGTAGAAGGAGGCGAGAGACTGGAAATATGAGTGAGGAGGGAAAAGGAGAGGATGGGAGACTGAGCGATTGGAAAGAGGGATGGAAGGCAGAGAAAAGGGAGGAGAAAAGAGGGAGATTGGGGTATGATTGGTAGGGGGAGAGGGATGCTGAGAGGGAGGGGGAGGGATGCTGGAAAGATGAGTGAGTAGGGGAAAGGAGAGGATGGGAGACTGAGCGAGTGGAGAGAGGGATGGAAGGAAGAGAAAAGGGAGAAGAGAAGAGGGGGATTGGGGTAGGGAAGGTAGGGGGAGAGGGAGGCTGAGTGGGAGAGGGAGAGGGAGGGGGAGAGGGATGCTGGAAAGATAAGTGAGGAGGGAAAAGGAGATGGAAGACTGAGGGAGTGGGAAAGAGGGATGGAGGGAAGAATAGGGGAGAAGGGATTGGGATGAGGATGGAGGGTTAAGTAGTGAGAGGCGTGAGTGAGGAAGGGAGAAGAAAAAGGGATGGAGAGAGAAAAAGGAGGAGAGGAGGAGGAAAGAAGAAAAGGTGGGAGACTATATAAAAAGTAAAAAAAAGGAAGAAAAAACGGAATAAAAGGAAAAAAATAAGCAAATCAGGTGAAAAAAAATAAAACAGGTGAGGAGAAAACAATAAAAGGCAACACACACAAAAAAATAACGACAAGATAAAGATAAAAAAAAACTAAGACAAAAAATAGGCAAAACAAAAACACACACAAAAAAAACCGCAATAAAAAAAATCCCCCCGCAAAATCAGTTGAGGAAAAAAAAAAAAAAAAAAAAAAAATGAAAACAATAAAAAAAGAAGAGACATAACCAAAAAAAATAATAGTCGCCGTCCGCACTTCCTTATCTCGTCCTCCTAATCTCTCCGCCTCACAGAGTAATTTCCAGCCCTCGTTTCCTTTCCTCCCCGTCGCTGGAGGTGTCACAATTTTCCTCCTTTTCTCTCTCTCCTTTCTCCTTGCACTCCATTTCATTACCTCCTCCTCGGGTTTTCCTTCCTCCGACTCCATTCCCCTGACACCTCTTCTCCTCCTCCTCCTTTTTCCTCCCCTCTCTCTTTCTCTCTCTTCTCTTCAAGCAAATATGAGGCAGCTAAGAAGGAGGACGAGAGAAGGAAGGACAGGAGGGGAGGATAAAAGAAGAGGAGGAAGAGAAAAAGAGGTAGAAAAGAGGAGGGGGCAACAAAGGGGGAAGGAGGAAAGGAGGGGAGGAAGAGGATATAGATGAAGGAAAAGAGGAAAAGGAGGAAAGAAATGGAGGAAAGGAAGGAGTGAGGAGGAAGAAATGAGAGAGCAATAATCTAAAAGCGAGACAAACGAAGGGAGATGAGGGGAGAGAGAAAGGGTAACGGAGAGAGAGAGGACATGAGATTTGGAGAGAATGAGAGAATACGAAAAAACTGATGAAAGAGGGAGGTGGAGAGATGGAGGAAGAAAGAAATAGAGAAAGAAATTATGCAAGGAAGTGAAGATACAATGTTACGTTTTAGGGAGAAAGAGAATAAAACAAAAGAAGATGGAAGGGAAGAAAGGAAGAAGATGAGGAGGACGAGAAGAAGAAATTACACAGTCAGAAGGAGGCGAAAAGGAACATGAAGAAGAACAAGAACAAAAAGAAAACAATAATAAGAAGAACAAGACGAAAATGAGATGCGAAAAAAAGAAGTAAAGGAGGTTGAAGCAATATAAAAGAAAGCGTACATAGGGAAAAGAAGAGGAAAAGAAAGAGGAAGAGAACAAAATGGAAAAGGTGAAAGTAGAAACAGAAGAAGTACTACATGGAGGAATGAAGAAATAGCGAGAGAACTAAGGGAAAAAAAGTGTAAGTAGGAGGAAAATAAAGAAAAACGAGAGCAAGAAAATGAACAAGAACATGAAGAACAAAAAATGGGAGGAGGAAAATGAAAACAAGAACAAGAAAAGAACAAGAACATGAAGAACAAAAAGTGGGAGGAAAACAAAAACAAGAACAAGAAAAAGAACAAGAACATGAAGAACAAGAAGTAGGAGGAGGAAAAAAAAGGAAGAACAAGAAAGTGAACAAGAAATGAGAAGCAAGAACAGGAAAAAGGCGAAGAGGAAGAAGAAAACGGAGGAAGAAGACACAAAGGAAAACGAGAAGCAGAAGAAGAAGAAGGAAGAAGAGGAAGAGGAGGAGGAGGAAGACTAAGAAGAATGAGAACAATGAGGAGGAAAAGGGGAGCAGGAACATTAAAGCTGAGAAGTACAGATGGAGACGATTGAGAGGAAGCAGAGAGAGAGAGGCGTGGAAGACGTTTTAATTCTGCTTCCTTGCTTCCATCCTCCTCCTCCTCCTCCTCCTCCTCCAGTGACGTGTAGCTTGAGTTCTCTTCCCTGGCGTTCACATGAGTCTTTCAAATGCGTCCCGCCATCTTTAGGACGCCTTGACATTTTCTCCTTCCGCCGCTGTAAATTTGCGAATCCTCTTTATTCTCTCTGCTTATTTCGTCATCACTCTCCTTCTGCTTCTTTCTTCCTCGTTTGGTTCTGAAAATGTGTGGGTTTCTGCTCTCTCTCTCTCTCTCTCTCTCTCTCTATTTATTTTTCTTGTATTTTTTAGTATGTTCCTTTTTTTCTTCTTCTCATATGACTGCTCTCCTTATTTCAGCATCGCTCTTCTTCTTCTTCTTCTTGTTTTCTTTTTCTTTTTCTGCTTTTTTCTTTTGCTCTTGAAAATGTGTTGCTTTCTTCTCTTTTCCTCTCCCTCTTTACACGTTCGCTTCGCTCACTCTCTTCTTTCTCCTTCTTTTCGTTCATTTTCTCTGTATCTTCTTGTATCTTTTTTTTTCTTTTCTGTTTGACGTCCTTCTGTGGTTGTGATTTGTCTTCACACTTCGACATTTACTTGCTTTTTCTATCTTTGTCTTTCTCTTTTCCTTGTTTATCTTTTTTATCCTCTTTTATCTTGCGTCGTTTTGTGAATGTGATTTGTCGTAACACTTTGTCATATACTTTTCATTATTTTTCCTTTCCTCCCCTTTATTCGATTGCCAGTCTTTCCGTTGCTTTCATTTCTTCATTTCTCATTAACATCCTTTTTACCTCTTCCCTTTCTCTCTCGCTCTTGCAAACTTTCGTAACTGTGATTCCTCTTCATTCTTTGTCGTTTACTTTTTCTCCTCCTTTTTCCTTCTTCTTTACTACAGCTTTCACCCTTCTCTCCTTCCTTTCCCCTTCCTTTCTATTTCTCTATCTTTTCTTTCTCTCTGATAAGCTTCTCTTCCTCCTCTGTTATATTTTTCATACATCCTTCTCTCCCTCCTTTCCTCTTCTTACTTTCTCCTTCCTTTCTATCTTTTCTTTCTCTCTGACAAGCTTCTCTTCCTCCTCTGTTATATTTTTCATACATCCTTCTCTCCTTCCTTTCCTTTTCTTCCTTTCTCCTTCCTTTCTATCTTTTCTTTCTCTCTGACAAGCTTCTCTTTCTTCTCTGTTATTCTTTTCATTCACCCTTTTATCCTTCCTCTCCTTTTCTCTTTGGCATTCTATTGTTTCTTATATTACTCTCTAACAAGTTTTCGTAATGCGATCTCTTAATACTCTGCCATTTATTTTTATCACCTTTCTCTCCTTTGGCTTTCTCTCCTCCGCCTCGTTTTCTCTTTGATATTCTGTTTTCCTCTCCCCGTTTTCTCTTGACTAATTTACGTAAATGTGATGTAATAGTCTCTCTCTCTCTCTCTCTCTCTCTCTCTCATCCTCTTCACTGTTTCTCTTTCTCCTTGACATATTCTTTATTTTATTACCATTGTTTTTGTTTGTAAAGGATGCGACTATTTTATTTTACGGTACAAGCAATGCAAAGGCGATTACCCTTATTTTTATTAGCATCACAAAGACACGTATTACTTTTTTTCTATTTTCGTCCCCCGTTAAAAATCTTTCTCTCCTTCGCTTTCCGTGGCGGCGGCGAACACTCTGTCGGCGTCGCTCACCAACGAACGCAACAATACAAGTAATTCCAATTAACACTCAGGACGCAGAAACGCGGAAACAACCAACTTCATAAACGTTTCCTCCTCCTCCTCCTCCTCGCGAAATAAATAATAACACGCCTTCCTTTGGTCATACGCGCCAAACACAATCTTTTTTCTTTCCCCGAGTAGCATTTTATATCCCCCGACAAAGGCGCGCACGGGATCGAGTGTAATATTGGACCATAAGCTTCGAGGACCCTGAAACAGAGCGTATAATTAAACTTTCCGCCTCGCTGGATCATGGCCGAGGCGCTGAATTAAGCCCGCTGCCGCCCCGTCCCGTCTTGAGGCTGTTGACGGAGGCTCTGAAGGCATCTCTACCACCGCTGCCACTCCGACCATCGCCCCCTCCTCCGCCGCTTCTTGCCCTTGCCTCTCCTCTCTCTCTCTCTCTCTCTCTCTCTCTCTCTCTCTCTCCCGCAGGACACGCCGGCGCCGCCACTAACGAAGGAAGCCGCCCGTCGCTCCTTCGCCTGCCTGATGGCCTCCTGCTAACGCTGTCTTCTTTTTCCTCTTCTTCTTCTTCTTCTGTGTCCTCCTCTTTTTCCTCTTTTTTTTTTCGTTTTTGTCTTCGTCTTCTTCTCTTTTGCCTTGTTCTTCTTGCTCTCGTTCTTGTTCTTGTTCTTTTTTTTCTTCTTCTCCTTTTCTTTTTCTTTTCTAGTGTCCTTTTTTTTCTCCTCCTCTTTCTCCTCTTCCTCTTACTCCTCCTCCATTCCTCTTTGTACACTTCTTAGCTTTCTCTCTAAATGTTTTGTGAGGTGCCAAGTTTCTGAACCGTATCTTATGACCTCCAGGATACTACGATTGTTCCTGTTTCTTTTTTTCAGAGGGAGAGTTGCAGGCTGCGTGTTAGTCGTGATATTACTGTGCTTACCAAAAAGCGCCACGTCCTCTTCTAATTTTCTTTATGGTTGCTTTTTCTTATTTCGGGAAGACGAACAAGAATAAGGAGAAGGCGAAGATGAAGACAAAGAAAAAGAGAAAGAAGAAACAAAAGAAAAATAAGGAGTAGGACACCGAAGAAGAAGGAGAGGAAAACGAAGCAGGTTGAAGACATACAAGAAACAATAAATAATAACCAGTTTGTCATCCCTGTTCTCCGCAATTCTTCTTTTCTTCATCATCTTTTCCCCTTCACTCTCCTTTTCTGCCACCTCTTCCATCTCCTGACTTCTTCTTTTACCTCTGCTTCCTAATCCTTCCACTTCTTATTCTTGTTTTTCTTCTTCCTCTTTTTTTATATTCATCCTCTTATCTAACTCCTTTCTTTCTTCTTCTCCTCCTCGTCCTTGACCTCTTCCTCTTTATTGTTGCTGCTCTAATCCTCCTCCTCCTCCTCCTTCAATTCTTCTTTCTCTTTCCTCCTCTCCTCCTCTCCTCCTCCACCCCCACCACCGCGACTAGCTCCTCTCCCACCACCACCTCCTCCACCTCCTCCTTCTCCTTCTCCTCCTCCTCCTCTTCTTCTACCAGGCCTATTTTCAAAGTCCTCTGCCGTATGTCCATGAATCCCAAATCGCCAATAGAGGACTTGGGAGCAACACTTTGGACTCTTCTATTCACGCCCTTGAACACTACGTCTGAAAGGTCCGTCCGTCCGTCGTCGTCCGTCCGTCCGTAGAAAACACGTACACAAGGTCACCGGACTAAACTTCACCCCCACACAAACATACAAACACACACACGCATGGATACGTTTCGGTCATGAATAAATTTTTCGAGCGCGTTGACTTCGATACATCTCAAAAGGGGGTTGGGGGGTAGGGGGAGGGGGGTTAAGGGGAGCGCAGAGGGGGGGGGGGGTGACAGCATTTGCACAGCGTTACAGTTTGTTTCGTCATCATCATCATCATCATCATCATCAACATCCTCCTCCTATTCCTCATTCCACTTCATTTCCTTCATAACCTTTCCCCCTTTTTCTCCTTCTCCACCCAACCACCTTTTCCACTCCCTGCTTTTCTTCTTCTTCTTCTTCTTCCTTCTCCTCCTTCCACTACTGCTTCTTTTTCTCTTCTTCTTCTTCCAACCGCTTTCCCCTCTTCCCCCTTTTTCTCTTCCTGTCTCTTCCCTTCCCATTTTCTTCCTTGTACACTCATTCCATTCTTCCCTTTTTCCTCCGTCACGTCTCATTCTCCTTCCTTCGCAAACTTCTTTCTCTTTTCTTCCTTCTTTTTCCTTCCCTCTTTCTTCCTCCTACACGCCTTCCCTCCTCCCTTCCATTACCTCATCGCCCTTCTTCCATTCGTCCTTGTTCTTCTTCTGCTCCTCCTTTACCTCTTCCTTCTCTTTGCTCCGTGTCACAGGTTGTCTTGTTATTGCTTGTATGTACGCTTGTGTGAATGCTTGTTGGCGCTCCTTGTGAAACGTAAAGAGATAAATCAGACGCTTCGAGGAGGGGAAGGGTTGAGAGGGATGTTGACGGAGGAGGGAATTTATAGGTGAGAGGGAGAGAGAGAGTGAGGGGGAGTGTGAGAGAGGGAAAACATAAATACATCATCTTCTGTGTCAAAATCGAGAATCCTCCGCAATTCTATCGTTCAAATGGAAGATACAAAAAGCATATCTTCCTCCTCCTCCTCCTTTCTTCCTTCTTTCTTCAGTCTCCAACTTTTTCTCTCTTCCTTTTCTTGTTCCTTCTTATTACATTTATTCTCTTCCCCCTTCTTCCCTACATGATGTCTCCTCCTCCTTCCTCTTCAAACTTTATCTTCCTCCTCTTCCTCCTTTCCTTCTTTCTTCCTCCTAGACTCCTCCCTTTCTTCAATATCCAACTTTCTCTCTTTTCCTTTTCTTGTTCCTTCCCATTATATTTATTCTCTTCCTCCTTCTTCCTCTTCGAACCTTATCTCTTCTTCCTCCCTCTTTCCTTCCTTCTTCCTTCCTCCTGCACTCCTTCTTTCCTCCCTTCCATTATGTCTCCTCCACCCTTTATAAAGTTTAATTTCTTTTCCCTTTTCTTTCTTTCCCTCTTCCTTCATATCATATTCTTTCCCTCTCCTTTTTTTCTCCCTTCATCATGTCTATTCCTCCTCCTTCTACAAAACGTACCTCTTTTTCCTCTCTCTCGTTCCTTCCATCTTTCTTCCTCATGCACTTTTTCTCTCTCGCTTTCCGTCCTTCCTTCTTCTCTCTATATACGTTTCATTCTTTCACCATTCACAAATCGTATCTTCTCTTTCTCTCTTTCTCTTCCCCCTAACACAGTCTTCTCTACCTCTTTCATCGTCTCCCCTCTTCTGTTCCATGCTTTCTCTCCCTTTTCTACCTCCTACATTTCTCGCCTCCGCTGTTTCCCTCTCTCTCTCTCCCCTCTCACTATCAAACTAACTTTTTCCCCTCCTTTTCTTTCCTTCTTCCTTCCTCAAACTTCCTCTCTCCATCACGGCTCCCTCTCCTTTCTTCCCTCTTTCGTTCTTCTTTCCCACCGACACCTCTCCCTCTCCTCCCCCTCCCTCTCTTCCTCCTTCCCTCCCTCCCTCCCTCTCTCATCAGGAAGGAGACACTCGTAATCAGAGAGAGAAATGCAGAAGCTTGTGAAGAAGTTAGGAATGAAACAGGAGGAGGAGGAGGAGGGAGAAAGGCAACAGATGGGCGCACGGAGGAAAGAAAAAAAAAGAGGAAAATAGACAAAATGAGAAAAAAGGAAAAATACCAGGAAGGGAAAAGTTGGTAAAGAGGAAGAGAAGAATAATGAGAGGGAAAGGAACTTATTAATGGAAGGAATAATGATTAGAGGGAAACAGAAGACGAATGTGATAGAAAAAAAAGAAAGGTGAACTCTCTCTCTCTCTCTCTCTCTCTCTCTCTCTCTCTCTCTCTCTCTCTCTAATTCAGAAAGCTAAGCAGCGCAGTAATATTTTTTTGTCCAACTTTGTGCCTAATAGATCTGAGAGAGAAACAGAGAAAGTTTAATATTCATGAGGTCTAAGAATGATACTCGTTGAAATGACTCTCTCTCTCTCTCTCTCTCTCTCTCTCTCTCTCTCTCTCTCTCTCTCTTTTTGACTGCTTATCTGTCACTGCTTGTCCCTGCCTGTCGCATCCTATCTGTCTGTCAACCTCTCTCTCTCTCTCTCTCTCTCTCTCTCTCTCTCTCTCTCTCTCTCTCTCTCTCTCTCTCTCTCTCTCTCTCTCTCTCTCTCTCTCTCTCTCTCTCTCTCTCTCTCTCTCTCCCCTCCCCTCCCCCCTGACGAGGAAAGGTTACTCAGCAAAAAAGGACAAGATCGGAGAAAGACACTTTGGTCAGCAGATTCGAATTCCGTTTTTGCCCGTCACTGTTTTTTTCCTTCCCTGCAATTTCTTTTCCCAATCCTTCAAGTCACGATTTCATACACGGACAGACGGACAAACGGACGGGTAAAAATGACCAACTTTCACATTCCAAAAGTTTCCCCTCCCCATTTCAAAATACGCTCGCCTCCCGTTTTCTTCGTTGGCTCATTGAGAAGTCTTTGCTTACCGCGTGACATTTCGTACCATTTCTAGTCTGGATTTTGTTTTTTTCATAGTCTCTCTCTCTCTCTCTCTCTCTCTCTCTCTCTCTCTCTCTCTCTCTCTCTCTCTCTCTCTCTCTCTCTCTCTTATTTAAGCACAGTGCGATCCTATCGAATATTATAATGCCTTTGTTTCTAATTGTCTCATTCATTATGCATTATTAACTAATGTCGAAGTCATAATTATTAGTCTCTCTCATACTTAAACATATTGTGCATCTATTGAAATGCTAATATCTATGTGTTCAATCGTCTCTCTCTCTCTCTCTCTCTCTCTCTCTCTCTCTCTCTCTCTCTCTCTCTCATTATAATATGCAATCTACTCGTATTCTCTCCTACTTTTTCTCCTCCTCCTCCTCCTCCTTTTTCCTGCGTTTCTTACTTCTCTTCCTCCTCCTCCTCTTTCTCCTATACAACTTTTTCATCTTGCTCTTCTTTTATTATTTCTCTCTCTCTCTCTCTCTCTCTCTCTCTCTCTCTCTCTCTCTCTCTCTCATTATAATATGCAATCGAAAACACTATCAATAGAAATCATAATGCCATTGGTTACTTTTTATTCTTTTACCGTTTTATTCTGCTTGTGTGTGTGTGTTTGGTGGTGAAGAAGTTTGTTTTGATGTGTGTTTTTTCTTGTTGTGGTCGATATTATTTCTTTTCTTTTTGTTATTTGATGAGTGTCTTTTTTTGTGTTTGATTTGGTTTGGTTTGATTCGTTTTGTTATATTTTTGCTAAATTGATAAAGTGTTTGGTTGAGGTAGTGTATTGAGAGAGGTGGATAGAGTGAGGAGTATTGAGACTGGTGGATATGGTGAGGAATATTGGGAAAGGTGGATATGGTGAGGAATATTGAGAAAGGTGGATATGGTGAGGAATATTGGGAAAGGTGGATATGGTGAGGAATATTGGGAAAGGTGGATATGGTGAGGAATATTGGGAAAGGTGGATATGGTGAGGAATATTGAGAAAGGTGGATATGGTGAGGAATATTGGGAAAGGTGGATATGGTGAGGAATATTGGGAAAGGTGGATATGGTGAGGAATATTGGGAAAGGTGGATATGGTGAGGAATATTGGGAAAGGTGGATATGGTGAGGAATACTGAGAAAGCATTTGACAGAGCGAGGAATATTGATAAAAGTTGACGCAGTGGCGAATATTGGGAAAGATTGACATAGTAGGAAATATTAATATGTTGAAGGGAGGCGGGTTGGTTGCATTTTATTCTTTTTTTTACAGCTTTTTTGTTTGTTTGTTTATCTGATGGTGATGTTTTTAAGTGTTTATTTTTTATTGTTGTTTATATAATTGTTTTCTTCTATTTGGTATTTATTTATTTTTTTGTATTTATTTTGTTTGGGTTTTATTTGTTTTGTTATATTTCTGTTTGTTTTTTTCTTTTAATGGTGATTTCAAGCTTAGTGCAAATTGACTGTCGTTATCTTTGTTACGTTCGTGTTTTTGTAGAGCTCCAGGATATATCTATTTTCATGCAATATATTTTCCTTTTTTTATTTTTACATGTTTATATTATTTCATTTTCTAGTTCAGTTTTCGTCCTTTTTTTCCGCAACACACACACACACACACACACACACACACACACACACACACACACACACACACCTCCTCCCCCCCCCATCCCCCCCCCACACACACACAGAAACACCTTCCCCCCACACTCACAAACAAACACACACACAAACACCGCCCCCCCTCCCCAAACACAGGTAACTTGCTCACCTGACAACACAATAACAGCAATAACTCATACAATCCTCCAGGGCAACAACACTTTTAGGCTTTTCATAATTATAAACATTTTGCGGCCACACTCGACCGCTCGGTGTTAATTCTCCGCCCCGGGACCCGACGTGAACAGCGCCGCTAATATTTTGCGTGTCATTTTACATTCTTCATTAACGCTGACAATTCGAGTCTATGAGCGCAAAACGGTTGTCTCATAAACATATAAATTTGCGGTGTAGCGGCTGGAGTTTGCGTAAAGGTGAGCGGTTATGGGGTCGGTGAATGCTTAATTTTGTTTGTTTTTGTGTGGGTATGGGTGTGGGTGGGTGGGGGTGTGGAGAGGGAAGGGGACTGTGTTTAATGTGTGCCCTTCTGATTGTTTTTTCTTTTTTTACAACAAAGGAGCTCAAGGGCACACACAAAAAAGGAAACAATAATAAAAAAAAAAACCCGCTACTCGCTGCTCCTAAAAAAATCCAAAGAGGTGGCCGAAAGAGGGGTCAATTTCGGGAGTTGTTAAGTGTCAGTATGTTTTCTATTTTAAATTCTAGGTATTTCACTTTTTATCACACTTTTTTTATTTGGAATGTGATTTTTTTTTCGATCTTCTTCCATAATCTGTTTCATTTTACAACCCGTCTGCTCCATTTTCTTACCTTCTTTCCTTCGTTTTTCTTTATTTTTCTGTGTTTTCTTCCTTTCCCTTTATTTCTTTCCCTACTTCCTTTATCTCTCTTTCCTACAATGTCACTTTTCTTCGTTCCTTCATTCATTTCAGTATTTTTTTTTCGTTCATTTCTTTTTTTTTTTTCGTATCTCAATTTCTATCTATTTTCGAATCCACTTTCTGCTCAGTCCTTTTTTTTGTAGCGTATTCGGTTATTTCTATAATTTTTTTCACCTTCCTTTTTACCTTTCCGCTCCTCCTTCCCTTAATTTGTCTTTCCGAACACCCCCAACGGTCTTTCCTTCAATATATTAACGAGGCGTCACTCCGTTTTCCCTCCCTCTCTCCCTTTCCACCTTCATTCCCTCTCCCTCCTCCATCTTATCCTACTCTCTCTCTCTCTCTCTCTCTCTCTCTCTCTCTCTCTCTCTCTCTCTCTCTCTCTCTCTCTCTCTCTCTCTCTGTCGGCCATACGTCTTCCTTCATCACAACGCCGAGCACGTCTGAACATGTCAAATAGTGTAGGCCTGAAATTCCCCTCCCATATGCCTATACTACTACTACTACTACTGCTTCTCCTCCCATATGCCTACTACTACTACTACTACTGCAACAACAACTACTACTACTACTATTACTACCACTACTTCTTTTACTAACACCATTTCCATCAGCGCCAGCACCATCCTCTTCTTGCTCCCTCGTCTTCCCGCCTCCTCCTCACCTTCCCTTCCCGGCGAGACAAGATGGAGGGGCATGAGCGCTTCCTAAGTGGCTTTTTCCGTCTGTCTGAGAAGAAATTAATCGTTCTCTCGTCTCTCACCGACTCAGGACTAAATATCGTACAGCGCTGAGGCCATATTTTAAGCTGGGGGTGTGGAGGGAGTGTGGGTAGGGGGGGTGAGATGTGAAGGGGGAGGTGGTGGAAGGGGTGAGCGATGGGGAGGAGGTGGTGTAAAGGGATAAGATGGGAAGGTTTGGAATGGGGAGACAATAATGTGGTAAGAAAGAAAGGGAAATGTGGGAAGAATTTGGGAGGAAAGGGGCAAGGTGGAGTGAAGGGGAAAGCAGGTGGAGGGAGATACGGAAGAAATGGTATGAGGAGATAAGATGGGATGTGGTGGGATGGGGTGGTGGGATGTGTTAAGGAAGTAGGAAATGGATTGGAATTGAAAAGGGAGATAGGGATTGGGTGGTGTGAAAGGATGAGAAGATGGGATGTAGTGGGATGGGGTGATGGGATATGTAAAGAAGAGAGAAAGGAAGGGAGACGGGGAAAGGAGTTGGGTGAGACTTAAAGAAGGGAAGGGAAAGGAATATAATATGGTATGAGGAGCTAAGATGGGATGTGGTGGGATGGGGTGATGGGATATGTAAAGAAGAAAGATAGGAAGGGAGACGGGAAAAGGAGTTGGGAGAGACTTAAAGAAGGGAAGGGAAAGGAATATAAAATGATGTGTTATGTGTGTGTGTTGAGGTGTTGCTATTCCTTATGTATGTGTTGTGATGTAAGAGCGTATGTATGTATGTTTGTTTCCACCGCCCACACACACACACACAAACAACCTCTCTCTCCCCGCCACATCTTTCCTCTCCCACACACTCCTCTTCCCTCCTTCTCCTACCTCTCCCTCCCTCCCCAGCACCTCCACCTAAACACACCTGTGACCTAATAAACGCAGCATTTCGTGGGGGCCTCGAAGTCGAATATCTCAAGAGCATAACACAATTGCGTTTATATTGGAGGATGAATGTAAGACGCCCATCAGAGGCTACGTAAGTTTGCCTCGTAAGAACATTCACTTATGCAAATCGCCTTCATTATGCAAATCACCACGTTAATATTAGAAGCGAGGGCCCATTAGCATCGCATCCAAAATATGGTAAGCAATTTTCCGCCTGCGATTCATCAAGGCAGCGAAAACAAATTCTAAATAAGCGAGAAGAAATTTGCGGGCACCTCCCCCACACCCACCCACACCCACACCCACCCACACACCCACATACATAACTCCCATTCCCCCACACACGCACACACACACACACACACTGAAAATATTGTTGCGGATCCCCAGGAATGAGAAATGTTTTGAAACTGGCTAACGAGCGTCTATGTTTGTTAAGGTACGCCACATTCTTTACCTGTAATAACACACACACACACACACACACACACACACACCTTGCAACCCCCCCAAAAAAAAATAATCACACGAGAAGCGACTCAGTCCACAACAAAATTTATGGAATATGAAACAAAAATCATTAAATATGTTTCCGTACCTGTGATTAATTTACACGACCCACCTGAGTAACCCGACAGGTACTAATGATCGTCTTTTTTGTCCCGCCCCGTGTTCGCAGCTCCCGACAACTTTAATGATAACAAAATTTTTATTCCAATTCCATTTCAATTTTTTTTTCAACACTGTATTCCGAGGCTTCACTAAACCTTCCAAACTGCGGGCGAAACATTAGAGCTTCATAAATCCTGCAGTATTACCATAACGACGCTCTGATGGAGTTTAAATCACAATTATATAAAAAAAGCGAGGACGAAATGGATGCCGGACGGTTTTCACTCACGGCTAAATAACGCAGATTCATTTTCATTCTGTCACTCTTCGTTGCCTTTCATAGTGTTCGCGGCGCGCCCCGACTAAACGGTGTATCTCTGTAATGGCCGGGGATGAAAAAATATGCAAAGGAGATAATCTGTTTTACGTTCTACTTTACGTTTTCCATGAGTTTAGGGGAAGGGGAGGGAAGGGGGAAGGGGGGTACAGCCAGACCATTCCCCTTCACTCTTGCCCCTTCACTTCCTGCCCTTTCCTATTACACCCTTAACTCCCCATCCCATATGGCCCATCACATTAAAAATTACGCACACTTAAAAGTACGTTACAGCAAGGGAAAAATGGGGATACTATCGAGGCTCTGAACGCATGGCAGAAGTTAAGATGGGTTCCAGGGATCGAACGTGCGGCAGACCGGCCGTCGAGCTAATGTGTGCGCCAGACAGTCAGTCAGACACTGGCCCCCCCCCGCCCCCACGTGTATAATATATATATATATATATATATATATATATATATATATATATATATATATATATATATATATATATATATATATATATTCACGCATTTATACAAAAGCAACAGACCTACACCGAGTCACATCGCAAAACTTTCTATAAAAAGCGAAACAATTAATTAATGGATCGCCTTCACTAGAGCGAAATCACGGCTCGAAAAATATCGGAAAAAACCCGTCACTTCAAAGGTTATTTATTGCCTGTTGCCTGCCCGGCAGCGCGGAAGCAAAATACCTAAATATGTAAAAATGGTCACAAATAAATGCGAGAAGCGAGCGGTGTGTGATATTAACGTACAATAATGTGCCGACATATATTTTTAAGCTCGAGAAGGAAATGATGCTCCAAAGCTTTGTTCACGAGGGAAAAGAGAAGAAGCACTTTGTTTAATGCTCCTGCAGAACACCGCGGGAAAAGGACTGGAAAAAAAAGAATAAAAAATGAAGACAGCAACAAAACTATTATTACTACTACTTCCATTACTGCTGCTACTACGACTGATTCTACAACTACTACTACTACTACTACTACTATAAATAATAATAATAATAATAATAATAATAATAATAATAATAATAATAATAATAATAATAATAATAATAATAATAATAGCAATGAAAACAAAAATTCTGCCAACATATTATTAAAGACCGGGACATCCAAGCTATTTTCACGTTTTCGTTTACGGAGGACAAGGAACAGAGTATCGCAGATTAAATCGAACACTGAAAAAAAAAAAAAAAAAAAAAAAAAAAAAACTAAACAACTAAGAATGACTACTGAAGACGAGGAGCAAGGAACCACAGAAATAAAAGCGATGGCAGAGAAATAGCAACAAAGAGTGATAAGTAAAAATGAATAAAGAAAACGAATAAAGAACGATAGAAAAAAAGGAGATTGATAGATAGATACAGATTAGAAAAAGAGGAATAGCAACACGGTGACGAAGAAGAGAACCAAAGAAAAAGAAGAACAGAGGAATAGCAACACGGTGACGAAGAAGAGAACCAAAGGAAAAAGGAGAACAGAGGAATAGCAACATGATGACGAAGAAGAGAACCAAAGGAAAAGGAGAAAAAGAGGAATAGCAACACGATGACGAAGAAGAGAACCAAAGAAAAAGGAGAAAAAGAGGAATGGCAACACGATGACGAAGAAGAGAACCAAAGAAAAAGGAGAAAAAGAGGAATAGCAACACGATGACGAAGAAGAGAACCAAAGGAAAAAGGAGAAAAGAGGAATAGCAACACGATGACGAAGAAGAGAACCAAAGGAAAAGAGAAAAGAGGAATGGCAACACGGTGACGAAGAAGAGAACCAAAGAAAAAGAGAAAAGTGGAATGGCAACACGATGACGAAGAAGAGAACCAAAGAAAAAGGAGAAAAGAGGAATAGCAACACGATGACGAAGAAGAGAACCAAAGGAAAAAGGAGAAAAGAGGAATGGCAACACGGTGACGAAGAAGAGAACCAAAGGAAAAGGAGAAAAAGAGGAATGGCAACACGATGACGAAGAAGAGAACCAAAGGAAAAGAAGAAAAGAGGAATGACGGAAAAACTGAGAGATGACAAAAAATACAGGAATAGCCACAAGAGGAGAGAACAGAAAATCCCAGAAAAAGAAGGAAAGGACAATAAAGAAAGGCAAAAATAAGAAAGTATAGGAATGATTAAAGAAAGACAAGAATTACAGAAAAAGTGACAAAACATGAAAAAAATAGCGACAGGAAGAGAAAATACAGGGAAACACACACACAAAAAAGCAAAGACAAATACAAAAGAGTGACAGAGATGAAAAATAAAAGCAGTAATGGCCACGAGGGAACGAAGAGAAGAGAACCACTTCAAAATGAATAATAATAGAAATTGTGAGAAAGATGAGAATGACAGCAGGAAAACGAGCAATGACGGACGAAAAGTGACAAAGATAAGTTGATAAAAAAAACAACAACAGAAATGGCCACAGAAAACCCAGGCCCCGAAATTGACCCCTCTTTTTGGGCCACTCCTATGTACTCTATTCGGGAGCAGTAAGTAAGTAGCGGGCTTTTTTTTTTCATTAATGTTCTTTTTTTTTACGCCCTTGAATGGGAAGGAAGGATGGCAGGAAGGAAGGAAGGAAGGAAGGAAACAAGGAAGGATGGAAAGAAGAAAGGAAGAAAGAAAAAACAATAAAACAAGAGTACAAGGAAAGGAAGAATGTGAAAAAGCAAACAGCGAAGCACACGTAAATAGCAGGAACACGTCGTCTCCCTCCCTCGCCTCGTCCCCGCTGAAATATTTCCTTCATCTCCCGCGGCTCAGCCATAAAATTGGATGAATACCAGGTTCATAAAATAAGTTCCCGGCGCCGGGGATTATCAAGTTGAGGGCAGTTTGGGGCGACTTGTGGCCGACAAAACATAACAGAGGGTTGGAGAGAGGAGGTGGAGGGGAGGGGAGGGAGATAAAAAGGGACAGGTAGAAGAGAGGAGGGAAGGGGAAGTTAGGGAGATATGTACAGGTAGAAGAGAGGGAGAGGTGATGGAGGGGAGGGAAGGGAGATAAAATGGGACAGGTAGAGGAGAGGAGGGAAGGGGAAGTTAGGGAGATAAAATGTACAGGTAGAAGAGAGGGAGAGGTGATGGAGAGGAGGGAAGGGAGATTAAAAGGGACAGGTAGAGGAGAGGAGGGAAGGGGAAGTTAGGGAGATAAGATGGACAGGTTGAAGAGAGAGAGAGGTGATGGGGGTGAGGGGAGGGAGATAAAAAGGAGAGCGAGTAGAGACGAGAGGGAGAGGTGATAGGGGAGAGAGAGGTGAGGAGCGGGGAGGTGAGAGATAAAAAGAGGGAGAGGAAAAGGGATGGAATAAGAGAGAGAGGAGTTGAGGAGGATAAGAAAGGACAAGTGGAAGGGAGGGGCAGGGGTGGAAAGGGAGAGTAGGAGAGGAGAGGGAGGGAGATGTAAAGTGAGAGATAGAGAAGAGGGGAGAAGTGTAAGGCAGATAAAAAAAAGGAAGAGGAGAGGAAAAGTTAAAGGGGTGGGAAGGAAGGGAATTGGAGATGAGGGAGGATAAGAGGAAGGAGGGAGGGAGAGTGGACGGAAGGAGGAAAAGATGAGGGGAAAAAAAGCAAGGAAAGAGATCAGGCGTGGTGGAAGAATTGAAGGGAAGTGGAAAGAGGAGGAGGAGGAGGAGGAGGAGGAGGAGGAGGAGGAGAGGAGATAAGAACTTTTGTAAGAGGGTTGAGGTAAGTGAAGGAGAAAGATAAAGGAGGAAATAGATAAACACATTAGTGGCTTTACGTTCTCTCTTATCACGTTCATTCTTTTTTTTTTATGTCAGTTTACGTTGTTCCTCCCAGGGCTATCTCTGTTTCCTCCTCTGCTTTCTATTAATTTTCTTCTTTTCTACCTTTTTTCCCATTATGTTTTCCTTTCTACATATGTTCGTCTTTTTTCCTCACTCCTTTTATATTTGCCTTCATTCTTTTTTTCTCTTTTCCTCCGTTTCTCAATTAATTACTCCCTTTTTTCTTCCTTCTTTGTTTTTTTTGTTTCCTTCCTTCCTTCGTTACTTCCATCCTTCCTTCCCTGTGCCCATTCTTCCTTTCTTCCTTTCTTTATTTTTTTCTTCCTTTCCTTGTCCTCTTGTTTTATTGCCTTTCTATCTCGTTTCTTCTTTCTTCCTTTCTTCTTTCCATCTTTTCTTGTTTCCTTCCTTCCTTCCTTCCTTCCTTCCTTCCTTCAATTATTTCTTCCTTCTTTCCTTCCTTACTTCCATCCTTCCTTCCCATTTCTCCTTTCTTCCTTCCTTGTACCCATTTCTCCTTCCTTCCTTCCTTCCTTCCATTATTTCTTCCTTCCTTCCTTTTTTCCTTTCTCCCTTCCTTCCTTACTTCCCTCTCCCCATTCCTCCTTTCTTCCTTCCTTACCACTGCGCACCAAACACATTTTTTCTCCATCTTTTCAAATTCTCACATGTCACATTTCTCAAGCTTCCCTTAATGATGTCAGGCGAAAATTCACTTCACAAACGCCAGAAATGAATAATAATAAAAAAATAGCAACACACTGAATAAGTAAATCAACAATAAATAAATAAATACAGCCAGCGGTCAACCTTTTTATTTCCCTCCATTTTTCACGTTTATTCTTTTCTCCTGTCACATAAATTAACTAACAACCACACAGACAGATAAAGCGACATAGTTTGACCTCCTTGCCTTGCCTTCCTTTCTTTCTCTTTTCCTCAATTACTCCCTTCTTCCTTCTCCTTCCTTGGTTCCTTTCTCCGCCTTCCTCCTCCGTTTTCTCTCTCTCCTGCCTCCACTCTCTCCATTTTTAACCTTTTTCCTCCTTCCTCCTTCCTTCTCTCTTGGTTAATCTTTTCTTCTTTCTCCCTATCTCCTCTCCTTCTCTTCCATTTTTCTCTCTCCTGCCTCCACTCCTCCCATTTTTAAGCTTATCCCTCCTTTATCCTTTGCTTTTCCTTCAGTTACTCTATTCTCCCTTCTTCCTATTTTCTTCTCTCTTTCACTTTTCTTTTCTGTGTCTTTCTTTTTTTCTATCTCTTCCGATCCTATAGGTTTTTCACTCTCATTTCTTCGCTTCATCTTCCTCTTTAATTCCTCCTCCTCTACCTCATTCTCTCTTTGATTCTATAATGTTTTACCGATCTCATTTCTATCCCTTCCTATCTCTTCTCTTTAACTTCTTCCTGCCTTTAGTTTCTCCTCCTTCTTCCATTTTTGCTTTCTTCCTTCTTTCGTTCCTTCTCAAACTCATAACCTTTTTTTTCGGTTTTCCTTCCTATCTTTCTCCTATTTTTATTTCCCTTTCCATTCGTTCTTTACACACATTTCCTTTCTTTTTGGTTTTCCTTCCTTTCTTTCCTCCTTCTATCTTCCCTTCGTTTCTTACATCTTTCGTTTCTTTTTTTTTTCTTCCTTTCCACTGCATACTGGTTTGCAAGTCTTTTCACGATCCAGGAATTTTCTTCAACATATTTAGAACATTATGAAAGGAGACGTGTGTGTGTGTGTGTGTGTGTGTGTGTGTGTGTGTGTGTGTGTGTGTGTGTGTGTGTGTGTGTGTGTGTGTGTGTGTGTGTGTGTGTGTGTGTGTGTGTTTTAATTTCCTTTTCGTTTACCTTTCCGCTTTTATCACCAGTCTTCCTTCCCTAATATACTCTCTCTCTCTCTCTCTCTCTCTCTCTCTCTCTCTCTCTCTCTCTCTCTCTCTCTCTCTCTCTCTCTCTCTCTCTCTCTCTCTCTCTCTCTCTCTCTCTCTCTGTCTCTCTTTTCGTTCACAGCAACATTACTTTAAATTATTACGACTCCTCCTCTTTTGGTTTTGACATTTTCTGGGCTTATAACATTCCTCCTCCTCCTCCTCTTCCTCCTCCTCCTCCTCGTTTTTGCTTGCTTTCCTCATTAAGGGCGAGACATCGGGGCGGGAATAAGCGTAATAACAAGATATGACTGGGAAGAAGCGGCGAAATTTTCTTTACATTTAGCGAAAGTGGAAGGAACGTGTCTTCTGCCTTTGAGGACGGGGAAGAGGAAAAGGCTGAGGCAAAGGAGATGGAGGAAGAGGTAAAGGAGGAAGAGTCTGAACAAAAAAAAAATAAAGAAGAGAAAAAGGATAAATAGAAAGAAGATTAAGGAACAGAAGTGGGAATACAGAATGAGGTGAAGAGGAGGAAGAGGAAGAGGAAAAGGAGGACGAGTATGAGGAACAGGAGGAAAATGATGAGGAGGAAGAAGAGGAAAGGTAGAAGTGAAGGAAGAAGAGTATGAAGAGAAGAAGAAGGGAAAGATGATAAAGGTAAACAGAGAAGGGGGAATATGGAAGAGGGCGAAGAGGATGAGGAGGAGGAAGAAGAGGTAGAGGAGGAAAAATATGAAGAAGAAAAGGAAGGTGAAGAAGAGAAAGAAGATTAACGATAAACAGAGAACTAGGAACACGAAAAAAATAAAGAAAATAGGGGAAGAAGGAGGAATTGAAAGAAGAGGGTGAAGGACAGAACGTGAAGTGAGAAAAAGGAAGAATGAAAGGAGTAGAAAGAATGAAGGAAGGAAGAGAGCAAAAGTATAGGAAAACGGAGGATAGAAAATAATAAGGACGAAAAGGAAGAGAAAGAAGAAGATAAACAGGAAAAGAGGAAGGAAATTGAAGAGGAAGAAAGGAGGAATAGAGAAGAAGGGAAAGCTGTAAAAAAGTGTAAACAGGAAAGCATGGAAGGAAAAAGAAGAAAATTAGGAAAAGGAGCAAAGAGAGAAGAAAAAGGAGAAAGAAAAGGAGGAAGAAGAGAAATATCAAGAAGAAGAAGGGAAAAAAATAACAATGGAAGAAAAGTGGAAATAGGAAGAGGAAGATGCAGATGAGGTAAAGGAGGAAGAGTATAAAGAAGAAGAGAATGGAGATGAGAGGAAAGAAGAGAACTGGGAGGAGAAAGAAAAAAGAGGGAAAAGAGAAAAAGTATGAAGATGAAGAGGAAAGGAGACGAAAGGAAATAAGTTTAACGTAGAAAAGTGCGAATACGGAAGAGGCAAGGAGGAAGAGGAAGAGGAGGAGGAAGGAAAATAAGGAGAATTAGGTAAACGAGCGAAGAGAGCAAGAGGAGGAGGTGAAAAAGCAAAAAAGAGAAAAAAGGATTAAGATGTACGACACACGAGTTCAAAAATGTCTCTACCAGAACAAAGAGAGAGAGAGAGAGAGAGAGAATAATAATAATAATAATAATAATAAAATAATGACAAATTCACTCTTTTAAACATTCTCACACGTCATTACGGAGAACATTCAAGCGAGGCGACATTCACAGTCTTTTCTCTGCCAAGGAGGAGGAGGAGGAGGAGGAGGAGGAGGAGGAGGAGGAGGAAGACAGAAAGATTTTAAAATTCCTATTCACTGTACGACTGAAGTGAAATTTATGTAAAACGTGCCTGTGGATGTGTTTAGTGATGTGTGTGTGTGTGTGTGTGTGTGTGTGTGTGTGTGTGTGTGTGTGTGTGTGTGTGTGTGTGAATGGATGAACAGGAGTAAAAAAGGAATAGAGATGAAACGAAATTATATTCTCTCTCTCTCTCTCTCTCTCTCTCTCTCTCTCTCTCTCTCTCTCGCCACAAGGATGGGCGGTCAAAGCAAAATCGCTCAAACAGAATCCCATCAAGGGCAATTTTACATATTGAACGAAATGTAATAGTCGAGTCGCAGTTTGCATTTCCCTTCATGTCGCTTAGAGTTGCTTCCCTCCACTCCTCCGCGCCCGATCTTCACCTTCTCGCCTCCTGTTTGTTGTCTGTATTTATTTTTGTTATTTTTTTATTATTATTTCTGTATGATGTGTCAATTAGTCATGAGCCAAACAAGTTCTTTTCCTCCACTTCTTTCTCCTCGCCTCCTGTTGTTTGTATTTTTTTTTGTCATTCTATTTTTTTCTGATTATTTCTGTATGATGTATTAATTAGTCATGGAGCCAAACAAGTTATTTTCCTCCACTATTTCTCCCGATCTTGTCCTCTTTGTCTTCAACTTCAGTTCGTTGTTCCTTTCGTCTTCATTGCTGTTATTTTCTTTCTTTATTTCAGTATGATGTATTAATTAACCATAGACACAAACGAGTAATACACAGACCACTTTTCCTCCTTTTCCTCCCGATCTTGTCCTCTTTGTCCTCACCTTCAGTTCGTTGTTCCTTTCGTCTTTATTCCTGTTTTTTTTTTTAATTATTTCAGTATGATGTATTAATTAACCATAGACACAAACGAGTAATACACAGACCACTTTTCCTCCTTTTCCTACCGATTTTGTCTTCTTTGTCCTCACCTTCAGTTCGTTGTTCCTTTCGTCTTTATTCCTGTTTTTTTTTATTATTTCAGTATGATGTATTAATTAACCATAGACACAAACGAGTAATACACAGACCACTTTTCCTCCTTTTCCTCCCGATCTTGTCCTCTTTGTCTTCACGTTCAGTTCGTTGTTCCTTTCGTCTTTATTCCTGTTTTTTTTTATTATTTCAGTAGATGTATTAATTAACCATAGACACAAACGAGCAATACACAGACCACTTTTCCTCCTTTTCCTCCCGATCTTGTCTTCTTTGTCTTCTCCTTCAGTTCGCTGTTCCTTTCGTCTTCATTGCTGTTATCTTATTTTCTTTATTTCAGTAGATGTATTAATTAACCTTGGACACAAACGAGCAATACCACTTTTCCTCCTTTTCCTACCGATCTTGTCCTCTTTCTCTTCAATTCCTGTTCGTTTTGTTGTCTTTTTTATTGTTGTTATATTATTGTTTTCAGTCTTTGAGTATAATACATTAATTTCTCATGGAACCCAACAAGGAATGCATATCCTGAGGGTAAACAATAATTGAAAAAAGCACATTTTTTTTTTTACATCAAATCTCTTACAAAAACAAGCCGCTCCACTTAGTTGCACTTTGTTGATTAATCTCCTTCGGTTTGACGTAAGCCGATTGCAGGATGAACGGTCTTGTCAACATTCAGGTGATTGGATTCCAGGTGTGATACTTGGCCAAAGTTGTCAGCATTTCTTTCTTACAAAATCACACACTGAGGTTCAATTTGCACCTTCCTCGGTGATGCTTGTATTTCCGAGTTCAAGGTAACTCTCCACATGGCTCCGTTATTTGTTAGAAGCTATTACTTGTTGATTATACCTGCAATGCAAAAGAAGAAGGTGCCCAAAATGTATACAAACGTACAATATTTTCATCCGACACCAATTTATATTATGATTATCAAATAGTGATGTTTGCAGGCACGCGATCAATGTTCAACCAATATTTAGTATACGAGGGGAACACGGTAGAGTGCACACCTTTCCCTACGCTTACAGAACCGAGGCATGGCTCTCTACCTATTGCTTCCTCGGCGCATATCCAAACTGCACAACAAATTTCATGAAAATCGGTCCGGAACTTTATGAGCGGCAAGGTGGAAGTTTGCACTGCACCGAGCGACTGGCTCCGAAACTGAATCACTTGTAATTAGGGCGCGTGCTACTTTCCAACTAAATTTCGTGAGAATCGGTTCATAACTTTTGAGATATCTTGTTTACAAATAAATAGGCAAAGTGGGGGGAAACAGCCACTCCAGCTTCGTTCGCGGAGGTGATAAAAATCTATTAGAAGGCAACTGAATTATATATAAACAAGCCCTGGCTCGCGCAAATATGGGAAAATGGAGCGTGAAAGAACTCTCTCCCCGAAAAAGCACTGGTAATTTTTTCACTCCATCATAAACATTTTCAAGGTGACGGATTACTTACCATTGATGTATTTGCATTCTTATTCACGCGTACAATGTAATACAATATGATGAAACTATAATCTCTCTCTCTCTCTCTCTCTCTCTCTCTCTCTCTCTCTCTCTCTCTCTCTCTCTCTCTCTCTCATTAACATTACCAACACTTTCTCCCCCATTTCCCCTCCTCTCTCATATTCGTCATTCATACATGTTCTATACGGGATAATTATTTTTGCATACAGGAAGGCTTCAGGTGGGCGTACGGTTAGCAAGGTAAGGGAAGGGGAAGGGGAGGGATGGCTGAGGGAGGATAAGGGAAAGGAAAAGAGGGCTATGTGTGTGTGTGTGTGTGTGTGTGTGTGTGTGTGTGTGTGTGTGTGTGTGTGTGTGTGTGTGTGTGTAAATGTGTATGTATGTTTGGGAATCACTTCTAATATTTCAAAAACTGTTATTCTACTCCACTAACATATCCCACGCGCATCCACTTCTCTCATTTTCACATGTTATCATCACAAACACCAAATCTCTTTCCGCCTCTCAATCATTTCATTCTCTTGGTTCTCGACGTTCTCCTCCTTTTCTTTCCTTAATCCATCTCTGCGCTGATTCACAATAATATTTCTTGCATATCCTCCTCATGCACTCAAGATCCTTCATTCTCACGCAAACTCCACATCCCCATTCATCTCCATTCATCTCCCATTGACACCTGCGTGAAGTACTATTAAGGTGACAAACATTAATCAAGGGTTATCTAGTGATCATGGAGAGGTGGAGAGATAAAAAAAGGGGAAACAGAGGGGAAAGAGGAATAAGAAGGAGGGAAGGATGGGAGGGAATGAAGAGTAGAGGGAAACGAAGGATTATTAAGAGAGGGGAGGAAGGAAGAAAGATAATGAGAGAAGGGGAGGGAGATAATGGATAAGTCAGAGAGAAGGAAGATTGAGTAAAGAGCGGGGGGATAGAGAAGGAAAAAAGAAGGAAGAGGACGGAATGGATCGGCCAGGAAAAGGGTAGATGGATAAAGGAGAAAGGTGTCAAGGGAAGTAAGAAAAGGAAGAGAAAGAGGACGGAAAAGATATTATGAAATGGGTAGATGAAAAAGGGAGAGTTGGGGAAAAGAAACTGGAGAGAAGGAAGAGGAAGGAGGAGGAAGAGGAAAAGAAAAGCGAGAAAGGAAAAGCGATAGGAATAGTAGTAGTAGTAGTAGGAGGAGGAGGAGGAGGAGGAGTAAGAGGAGGAGGAGTACGAGCCTGTGAGTAAACCTTCAACACTTTTGATTGGGAGTAAAAACCAGGCCACTTTTTTCTTTTTCTCGCCGAAGCTGAAAACGGAGAGGAAAGTGACGCGGGTTCTCAGCTCGTATCAAAAACTTTTACTGTACCGCGAGTGTGTGATTCTTTTTTTTTTCTTTTGATTTCTCTTTGCGTCAGTTTTTTTCTTTTTCAATTTTCGCTTCCGGTTTTCACTTTATAGGATTTTCAATTATACCTGAAACATGGAAGTGAGAGTACACACACACACACACACACACACACACACACACACACACACACACACACACACACACACTTTTTCTTCCTCCTCCCTTTACAGGTACTCATTTCTTTCCCTTCACACTTTTCCCCTCCCATCACACACACACACACACACACACACACACACACACACACACACACACACACACACACACACACACGACGTCCCTCCCCTCCCCTCCCCTCCCCCCCAAAGACCCACAGATCACCTGCATAATGGGCCCAAATGACAGACTGCCCTGATTTCGCTAATAGAGAACGGACTGTCGCTTAATCGAATTGGGCGAAGCGCGCTGAGACCGTAAATTAATGGCAATGAAGAATTAATGGGAATGACAGTGAGTTAAGAGGAAGATAGCTGCGCGTGGCCTCGGTGCAGATCTCCGAGAAAATTGTGAGTTGATGAAAATAGTGATAAGTTAAGAAGTATGTAGGTGTGATAACGGTAATGAGAGTGAGTTAGTAAGATAAATACTGAGTTAATGGTGATAAGAGTGAGTCACTGGTAATAGAGGTTTGTGAAAGGGAAGAATGATCAACTAATGGTATTTATAATGAGTTGCTGTAGATAATGGTGAGTTTAATAGGAAGAATAGTGTTGAGGCAAAAAAATGGTGAATTAATGGGATAAAAATGGGAATAATTGTGGGTAGGAATAATAGGGGAGTTAATTACCATAGAAAATTTAAAGGAAATCTCTCTCTCTCTCTCTCTCTCTCTCTCTCTCTCTCTCTCTCTCTCTCTCTCTCTCTCTCTCTCTCTCTCTCTCTCTCTCTCTCTCTCTCTCTCTCTCTCATAATCATCTGTCTGCATATTTTCTCCTTCCCTTCGATGGCCCACTTTTCATACGCTATCAATTCCTATTCTCCTTCTAATAATTAATTTTCTCCATATTTATCTATTTATTATGCAGGCTATCTCTCATCTATTTCACATTCAGTAGTGATTTATCTCCTCACCTCTCACTCTCCAACTCTCAATCTTAATCAATTCTCCTCCTCCTCTTCATCATCATCATCATCATCTGCATTCTCCTTATTTTCTTTCTTCATTGTAAAGTTTTTCCATCTTTTTTTTGTTCATCGATTTCCAGTTTCCTATAATGGTTAGTAGTTTTTTTTCTCTCCCTTCTTCTTTATTTTCTCTACTTCGTCCTTTAACTTCTTCTCTTCTTCTCCTCCTCTTCTTTTGTACTTCGGTCTAATTCTTTTCTCCTCTCCCTCTTCCTCCTTTTCTACTTCGCCTTCCTTCCCTTTCTCTTCTTCCTCGGTTTCTCTTTTTCTCTTTTATCTACTATTCATTTTCTCTTTCTTTCTCCTCCTATTCTTTTATGCCTTTCTCCCTCTTCACCTCCTCTTACTTTACTTCATTCACCCGCTCCTCTTCTTCCTCTTCCGCCACCTACTGCTCCTTCCCTCCCTCCTCCTCTCCACTCTCTCAACCCTCTTCATCTCTTCCTCCTCCTCCTCCTCTTCTTGATCCATCTTCACCGACACTTCAGCCACTCTCCGCTTTGATTTCCCTTCCCACTTCATCACTTCTTCTGTTTTTCTTCCTTCTCCTCCTCCTCCTCCTCCTTCTCTTCATCCTCATAGATATCCTCCATTATCACAAACACTGCCAATTCATTTCCTCATTTTCCTATATTATTCATTCTCCTTTTCTAATCACTTCTCTTTCTATTCTTCCTTTAATTCCTCCTCTTCCTCCTCCTCTATCTCTACTACCTCCACAAAAAACTCCTTACTCTATTTCCTCCTGTCCCTTTCCTCCTCCTCTTTTCTTTCCGCTATTTTTCTTCTTACTTTCTCCTCTTACTTTGCTATCCATACCAGCACCTCAACCACTCCTTCCTACTCCATTTCCTCCTTCTTCTATATCTCCTCGTCCTGCTGTTACCTCTCTTCTTCTTCTCCTCCTCCTCTTCTTGCTCCACCCTTCGCCTTCCGCCTCTCGCTGCCATCCATCACAGAGGCAAACGGCGAGTGTGTGTGTCGAGTTTCTCCTTACCACGAAAAAACATGTAACCAGTCTTGTTCGCACACCTTACCTTTAACCTCCTCCTCTTCCTCCTATTCCCGCTCTTTCCTTTTGCCTTTCTTCCAAGCGTCAGTAAAAAAGAAGAAATAAAATGTTTGGCTCTTGTAAGTAGTGCACGAAAGGGCTTTATGGAAACGTTGAAAAATAAAGAGTGAGTCAAAACTGATTTATGTTTGTTTACCTGTCTTTCTGTTTCTCTGTATGTCTGTGTCTGTGTTTGTCTCTCATTCGGACTGTCTGTGTTTGTCTGACTGTGATTTTCTGTTTCTGTTTGAGTGTCTGTCTACATTAGTGTCTGTATATATGTCTGTCTGGTTATGTGTTTGTCTGTTCTATTTCTCTTCTCTTCTCTTCTCTTCTCTCTCTCTCTCTCTCTCTCTCTCTCTCTCTCTCTCTCTCTCTCTCTCTCTTCTCTTCTCTTCTCTTCTCTTCTCTTTCTCTTTCTCTCTCTCCCACCTTTCAAGTTACGGTCACTACCTGTAAGCGTGACACCTGCAATCGGAACTTGTTAATTAAGGACTAACGTACAGGTATTCTTTCTAGTTACCTGTTCTCTCTCTCTCTCTCTCTCTCTCTCTCTCTCTCTCTCTCTCTCTCTCTCTCTCTCTCTCTCTCTCTCTCTCTCTCTCTCTCTCTCTCTCTCAAGAATTAAGTATGTTTTGTTTTAAAGGTTTTCCCCAATTCTCATTTTCCTTTACACTTTATGAAGATGGAAGTAAAGTAAATGTCTATTTTCTGTAATTTCCTTTAAGCTCGCCATGTTTCAAGTTCTAAAGTGTTGTATATGAGCGGAGTTTGGAAATTAAAGGATCGTGGTTTATCTCTTTTCTTGGACTCTCTCTCTCTCTCTCTCTCTCTCTCTCTCTCTCTCTCTCTCTCTCTCTCTCTCTCTCTCTCTCTCTCTCTGTCTCTCTCTCTCTCTCTCTCTCTCTCTCTCTCTCTCTCTCTCTCTCTCTCTCTCTCTCTCTCTCTCTCTCTCTCTCTCTCTCTCTCTCTCTCTCTCTCTCTCTCTCTCTCTGTCTTTCCCTCTTATTTTTATTTAAACAATATTTCTATACAAAAATGAACCTCAAAATTACTCTCTCTCTCTCTCTCTCTCTCTCTCTCTCTCTCTCTCTCTCTCTCTCTCTCTCTCTCTCTCTCTCTCTCTCTCTCTCTCTCTCTCTCTCTCTCTCTCTCTATCTCTCCTATCTATCTATCTATTTATCTATCCATCTGTTTATCTACCTATCTATCTATCTATCTATCTATCAGGCCATCTACCTATCTCTCCCTATGATGAAAAACTCTTCAGAAACACAAAAATAAATGAAAAATCAAAGAATACAAAATAATAATGCTAATAACAACCTTTTTACCTTTTTTTCACACCTCAGAACTCTCTACTAACTATCTATATATCTGTCTATCAATCTATCTATTTATCTATCCATCTATCTATCTATCCATCTACCTATCTATCTATCTATCTATCTCCTTGATTATAAAACCGACTTCAGTAAAACAAATCAAGGGACAAAGAGAATAAGTATGATGACAATGACCTTTTTATATATTTTTTGGGTCGGTTTTGGTCTTTCCTAAATACCGCGCCGTGAATGAGGGAAGACCTTCTCTGTACTAACGACGAGCGAGAGATGAATAATAATAATAATGATAATAATAATTTGCCACAACGCTCCGAACTTAAATCCATGAATAAGGGAAGACTTTCTCTGTACTAACGACAAGCGAGTGATGAATAATAATAATAATAATGATAATAATTTGGCACAACGCCCCGAACTTAAAAACACTTTGAAGACAGGCAAAGGAAACGAGGCTCCAGAAGGAAAAAAAAAAAGGGGGAACATTTGTAGAAAAACTTTGACACTAAAACAAAGATTCAAGAGAGTGTTCAGGGCGAGAAAAATGCCAAAACTTTATCTAATTAAATCCAGTTTGGGAGAGAGAGAGAGAGAGAAGGACAAGGGATGGGGACTGGGTTAGGGTAGTTTCTGAGTGGGTTGACGTTCATTACAAAAGAATAAATTAAATAACTTCTATATATGACAAAGGGACAACGAAACATAGAACGCACAATTATTAAGCTAAAGAAAACAAAATTGTATGCCCTCCCCTCCAATGACACCCTAAAATGATTCCCTACTAAGTCTATTGTAACCCTTTATGTAATCCTTTAATTCCTTTAACCTAATTTATTTCAGTAACTCCTCTAGTCCAACTCACATGCAAAGCCCTTGAGCAGCTTCCTTTGCTGTAAAAAAAGCTTCTATCTAACCCTTTCCCTGTTTTCCCTTCTTTATTCTCTTCATGCCATTTTTTCCAGTATTATGGGTCATTCAATCGTCTATATATTTAATGAACAATCTCACAATACCATATATTTTTTTTTTTAGCTAAGTAACACCCTCATTCAATCGTCTATATATTTAATGAACAATCTCACAATGCCATTTTCTTTTAGCTAAGTAACACCCTCACTCAATCGTCTGTATATTTAATGAACAATCTCACAATGCCTTTTTCTTTTAGCTAAGTAACACTCTCATTCAATCGTCTATATATTTAATGAACAATCTCACAATGCCTTTTTCTTTTAGCTAAGTAACGCCCTCACTCAATCGTCTATATATTTAATGAACAATCTCACAATACCATTTTTTTTTAGCTAAGTAACACCCTCACTCAATCGTCTGTATATTTAATGAACAATCTCACAATGCCTTTTATTCAATCGTCTGTATATTTAATGAACAATCTCACAATGCCATTTTTTTTTTAGCTTAGTAACACCCTCATTCAATCGTCTATATATTTAATGAACAATCTCACAATGCCATTTTCTTTTAGCTAAGTAACACCCTCATTCAATCGTCTGTATATTTAATGAACAATCTCACAATACCATTTTTTTTTTGGCTAAGTAACACCCTCATTCAATCGTCTGTATATTTAATGAACAATCTCACAATGCCATTTTTTTTAGCTTAGTAACACCCTCCCAAAACAAAACCTCTATTTTTCTTCGCGTCTGCACAAAACTATTACCTCGACCTCATCCTTCATTTTTTCTTTTTTATCTCACGCTCTACAAAAGAATTACTACTCGACGACTTTTGACCTCTTATCTTTTCCTTCTTTCCTTCACATATCCTCAAAACTATTATCTCTCGACCTTCTTAGTTTTCTTTTTCTCCTTTATCCCTTCGCACCATCACAAAACCATCACCTCTCGACCTCTATAACGGGCTAATCCTCCTCTTGTTATTTCCTTCTTTCCATGACACCTCCTCAAAACTGTTATCTCTCGACCTTCTTAGTTTTCTTTTTCTCCTTTATCCCTTCGCACCATCACAAAACCATCACCTCTCGACCTCTATAACGGGCTAATCCTCCTCTAGTTTGCTCCTCTCACCAACACCCGCGAAGCAAGAGTCCTTCATAAGTTGCCCCGAGTTAAAATGGAAGGAGGGTCTAGTCCTGAAGAGGCTCAAAGTTTCCCCATAGCCAACGAGATGCCATTAGGGCGAGGAGAGCCGGGGCCCCTAAAGCTATGAACCTGTAAACCAATGCGATAAAATGGTGGAATTAGCAGATGTTGGAGGAAGGCGGGCGGTGGGGGAGGGCAGGAGGGAAGGGATGGAGGAAGGAATGGAGGTAAGAGACGGAGATAGGAGGAGAAGGGATGGGGGTAAGCGAGTAGTGAGGGATGAAAGGAAGGAACGAAGGAAGGAGGGAAGGAAGGGAGGTAAGAGACGGAGATAGGATGAGGAGGGATGGGGGTAAGCGGGTAGTGAGGGATGAAAGGAAGGAACGAAGGAAGGAGGGAAGGGATGGGAAAGAAGGGTAACGATGAGGTAAGAGAAGGAGGAAGGAAAGAAGTAAGAAAGGAGGAAGAGAGTAAAAGACGAATAGATGAAAGGGAGAGACAAAAAGGTGGTAGAATGAGGAGGAAAAGGAAAGAGCAATGGATAAACGGAATGGAGAAAAGGAGGAAGAAAAAGAAAGAGGAAAGAGACGGAGGTGAATCTGAAGAAGAATCGAAGAAGGAAGGACAGCAACGAAGAAAGGGAGATAAAGGGATAAAGATGAAGAGAAGATGAATAGGAAGAAAAACGGATAGAAGGAGGTAAAGATAGGAGAAAGAAATGCAGAAAGAAACACTAGGAAGAAGGAGACAGAGGAAGGAAGGAAAAAGGAGAAAGATGGAGACAGCGAAGTAAGAGAGAAGGAAAATGGATAGGGAGGAAAGGGTGAATGTTATGAGCAGATAGATGTAAGGTAAGTCTCTTCTCTTTACTCCCTTTTCTCTTCATATTCTCCCCTTTAATTACCCCCCTTTCTCCCCTCTCCCCGCGGCCCCACATCGTGCTTTCCCCCGCTATGTAACTAAGGCAATCTTCACCCTGTAACCTAATCTCCCTTCTCCCCTACTGCATCATTTAGCTATTCCTCCCTTCATAATAACACTCTCTCTCTCTCTCTCTCTCTCTCTCTCTCTCTCTCTCTCTCTCTCTCTCTCTCTCTCTCTCTCTCTCTCTCTCTCTCTCTCTCTCTCTCTCTCTCCCATTCTGATGAGGAAAGATGTGATTCTAACTATTTTAACTTTCTCTCTTTTCTTCTTCTTCCTCCTCCTATTTTTTTTTCTTCTTCTTCTTCTTCTTTTTCTTTTTCTTTTTTTCTTCTTCTTTTATTTTCTTCTCCTCCTCCTAATCCTCATACGGTTTTGTGGTGGAGAGGAGAATGAAGGAGGAAGAGAATGTGGAGGAGAATGGTTAAGATAGATAAATAGATAGAGACATATATATATATATATATATATATATATCTATCTATATATATATATATATATATATCTATATAGATAGATAGATAGAGTGAGAGAGAGAGAGAGAGAGAGAGAGAGAGAGAGAGAGAGAGAGAGAGAGAGACCCCGGAGTAATTATATTATCAGTGAATTAATTCCGCCAAGACAACCAAAGGGCGCTGTATCTCTGCAGCCTACTCTCTGCCTCTCTGTCTGTTTGCCTGTGGATATATCTGTCTGCTGTCTTTCTTTCTGTATCTGTCTGTCTGTCTCTCTGTGTGTGTGTCTACCTGTATCTTTTTTATGTCTTTATATCTTTCTATATGTGTCTGTCTTTCTCTTTCTCTGTTTCTCTGTCTCTGTGTCCGTCTCCCTAAGAATCAACAAGTGGAAAAAAAAAAATCTTGTTTAGGCCACACAGGATTTACACTTTCATTTTTCTGCAACTTTCTCTGTTTACACTTTCATTTTTCTGCAACTTTCTCTGTTTACACTTTCATTTTTCTGCAACTTTCTCTGTTTACACTTTCATTTTTCTGCAACTTTCTCTGTTTACACTTTCATTTTTCTGCAACTTTCTCTGTTTACACTTTCATTTTTCTGCAACTTTCTCTGTTTACACTTTCATTTTTCTGCAACTTTCTCTGTTTACACTTTCATTTTTCTGCAACTTTCTCTGTTTCCACTTTCATTTTTCTGCAACTTTCTCTGTTTCCACCTTCATTTTCTGCAACTTTCTCTGCAACTTTCTCTGTTTACGCTTCCATTTTTCTGCAACTTTCTCTGTTTACACTTTCATTTTTCTGCAACTTTCTCTGTTTCCACTTTCATTTTTCTGCAACTTTCTCTGTTTCCACCTTCATTTTTCTGCAACTTTCTCTGTTTACACTTTCATTTTCCTGCAACTTTCTCTTCTGTTTACACTTCCATTCTTCTGTAATTGCTTCTCCTCCGTTTATAATTTCCTTCTTCTGCATATTTTTTTATTTTCTGTTTCCACTCATTTTTTTCTGCTATTGTTTCTCTACTATTTACATTTTCAACTTCCTGCAACTTTCTCTCCTGTTCATACTTTTCATTTTCTGCAACTGTTTCTCTTCTAACATTTTCAAACATTTTCAAACACACATCTGGAGAAAGCAACACAAGCACACAAACAAACACCAACAAAACCACAAACCACTATAATCACCACCACCATCACCACCACAACCACAACAATCTCCAATACGACCTTCCTTCCCCTCCAGCCCCCCCAACCCCCCTTTTCTCATCACCCTTATTAGCAGTCATCCCGCAAGTTCTCTGTGGCGCTCTCTACCCATGATTGGCGTCGTGAGGTGGTGGTGATCGGTGAATATTCATGGTGGGGCCGATTACCAGCCTCCAGCCGCGCATCCTCGGGAGACGATCACCTTAACTCACAGACAGGTGCTGGTTATGGTGGTGGTGGTGGTGGTGGTAGAAGAGGAGGAGGTAGTAGTGATGAGTGGTGATGATGGTCTGGCTTTATAGTAGTGGTGGTGATGGTAGAGGTGAAGGAAGAGAGGCAAATTAGGAAAGACAAGGGGGAGGATATTTTAAGGGGAAGGAAGGATGTACATAAGAAAGGAAAGAAGAGTTGAAGGAAGTTAAGGGAAGACAAAAAGGAAGGGTACTAAAGGAGTGACATAAGGAAAAGAGAAAGGAAAATAAGAAAGGAAGAAAGCTCAGAAAAGAGTTAAGGGATGGATGGAAGGGAATCAAAAGGAAAGGAGTTTAGGGGAAGGAGGGAAGGAAGGAAGGATTTTAAGGGAGTGACAGAAGGGAATGGAAGAAGGGAATGGAGAAAGGGAAGGAAGCAAGAAAGGAAGAATGCACGGAAGGTATTTAAAGGGAGGGAAAGAAGGGAGTGAGCCAAAGGAAGCGAAGTATCATTGAAGTTAAAGGAAGGGAAGGAAAGGAGTCTACGAAGGGAGGGAAAGAGGAAGGGAGTCAAAAAGGAAATCTGGGAAAGGACGGAACGGAAACAGGGAATAAAAAAAAAGTAAAAATGATAGAAATAACAGAGCGGATTTTAAAGGAGGGGAGTAAAATGGAGAGGAATATTGAAGTTAAAGAAGGGAAGGTAGTCTACGAAGGGAGAGCGGGAGGAAGGGAGTCAAAGGGAGAGAAATATCATTGAAATTATTTAAAGGAAGGAAGGAAGGGAGAATAAGGAGGGAGGAAGGAAGACAAAGAGAGAGAAGTATCTTTGAAGTTATTTAAAGGAAGGAAGGGAGAATAAGGAGGGAGGAAGGAAGACAAAGGGAGAGAGAAGTATCATTGAAGTTATTTAAAGGAAGGAAGGAAGGGAGAATAAGGAGGGAGGAAGAGAGACAAAGGGAGAGAGAAGTATCATTGAAGTTAATTAAAGGAAGGAAGGAAGGGGAAATACGAAGAGAGGGAGGAAGGGAGACAAAGGGAGAGAGAAATATCATTGAAGTTAATTAAAGGGAGGAAGGGAGACAAAGGGAGAGAGATGTATCATTAAAGTTAAAGAAGGGAAGGAAGGGAAAATATGAAGGGAGGGAGGGAGGAAGGAAGACAAAGGGAGAGAGAAGTATCATTGAAGTTAATTAAAGGAAAGAAGGAAGGGAGAATATGAAGGGAGGGAGGAAGGGAGACAAAGAGAGAGAGATGTATCATTGAAATTAAGGGAGGAAAGGAAGGGAGTTTAGGAAGGGAGGCAGGGAGAGCCGAAGGAAGTCAAAGGAAGAGAAGTATCATTAAAGTTAAAGGCAAGGAAGGGAGTCTCTGAAGGGAGGGAGGGTGGGAGGGTAGAAGGAAGGGAGTCATTCAAGGATACTCCCTAAGTTTGCCTCTCAATCTAAGTTGCGGAGGCCCTCGGAGCAAGGCAAAGGACCCGCCAACTTGCTGCCCCCACTTGATACTCGACTTGAGATTATGTTGGCCCCCTGTGTCACACGCCTGCTCGCTTTGCCTCACTCTTCCTCGGCTTCCCTTTCACTCTGTTCTCTTGCTTTCCAGGTTTCCCTTTCACTAACATATGCTATCCGTCCCAGCCTGGTTCACCTTCACATTTCCCTCACGCTTATGTTTTTTTTTTTTGTTTTTTTTTAAGTATAATTTATATATATACCTATTTTTTTTTTCTGTTTCCTTGTTTTCCTTTCACTAACATATGCTATCCTTCGGTTCCCCTTCACATTTCCCTCACGCTAATATCTATACTTTTTTGTCACTCTTTTGTTCGATAATAGTATATCTTCCTCGTGTGGCTCATGTTTTCTTGTCTTCGTTTCCAGGTTTTCCTTTCACTAACATTTGCTATCCTTCCCAGCCTGGTTCCCCTTCACATTTCCCTCACGCTAATATCTATACTTTTTTGTTACTCTTTTGTTCGATAATAGTATATCTTCCTCGTCTGGCTCATGTTTTCTTGTCTTCGTTTCCAGGTTTTCCTTTCACTAACATTTGCTATCTCCCCTATCTTGGTTCGCCTTTACATTTCCCTCACATACTCGTATATTTCTGTATTTTCTTTTTGTTTTACTCTCATTTTATTATACTACATCTCCTTCTCCTAGTTCACGTTTTTCTTTTATTTTCTCTCGCTGTAATCTCTCTTTACCTGCTTCCTACTCGTAGTTCAAGCATAAATTTCATCTTCCTCCTTGGTTTTCTTTCTCTTGTCACCCCACTCACATATTCTTGCTGTTGTCCTGGTTTTGAATTCACCCAAACACACTTTCCTCTTCAACTTCCCCACAAAGCGAACTATTGAACATAAGAACATCAGGAGTCTGCAAGAGCCCGGTAGGTATATACAAGGCAACTCCTGTAAACTCCTGTAAATCTCCAGCAAACCAAACACCACCTAACCTCACTATCCATGAAATTATCTAACCTTTTCTTGAACGTACCTATCGTATTGGCACTCACAACATGACTCCCAGGCCTGGCCCACTCATCCGCCACTCTACTGCATTGGTAAACTCACGTACACACGTGGAAAAAAAATAACACGAAAAAAAACGAAGAAAATAAAAAAAAGCCATAACACACTGCCAGGAAACGAAACCAAAACAAGAGACCAACTACTTTTCTTTTGTTCTCCATTATTTGTTTTTCTCCTTGAGCTGTTTCTATTACTGTGATAAAAATGTGTAAAGGTGAGGTTAGACATTTCTTAAGGTTTTTCAAGGTTCCAGCAGATATCCTAAATTTCCAAGGAAGTTTCAAAATGTTCCCAAGTTTCCATACGTTTCAAAGCTTTGCGATGTTTCAGTTTCCTTAAAGTTCTCAAAGGTTTCAATATCTCCCCGGGTTCCAGTGGGCTCACAAGGTTCTCTAGGATCCATAAGGTTTCTAGAGGTTCCCCATATTCCCGAGGTTTTAAGGTTTCCAAATTTATCAAGGTTTCCCATGCTTCTACCCGGGTTCTATGGTTTCAGTCGGTTTCTAAGGTCACAGCCGGTATCAAAGTTCACAATCTGTATCTAAGTTCCCTGCCGATTTTTAAGTTCATAGTCGGTTTATTCCAGTCGGTTTCTAACGGTCCAGTCGGTGTCAAAGTTCACAGCCGGTTTCTTCCAGCCGGTTTTTAAGGGTCCAGCCGGTGTCAAAATTTACAGCCGGTTTTTAAGGGTCCAGCCGGTGTCAAAGTTCACAGCCGGTTTCTTCCAGCCGGTTTTTAAGGGTCCAGCCGGTGTCAAAGTTCACAGCCGGTTTCTTCCAGCCGGTTTTTAAGGGTCCAGCCGGTGTCAAAGTTCACAGCCGGTTTCTTCCAGTCGGTTTCTAAGGTTCCAGCCGGTGTCAAAGTTCACAGCCGGTTTCTTCCAGCCGGTTTTTAAGGGTCCCAGCCGGTGTCAAAGTTTACAGCCGGTTTTTAAGGGTCCAGCCGGTGTCAAAGTTCACAGCCGATTTCTTCCAGCCGGTTTTTAAGGGTCCAGCCGGTGTCAAAGTTCACAGCCGTTATTTTCCAGTCCGTATATAAGGTTACAGCCGGGTTCTAATGCTCCAGTCGGTTCCTAAGTTCACAGCCGGGTTCTAATGCTCCGCCGGGTGTTCAGGTTCCCCCAGGTTTGCAGGCTCCTTGGTCCCCCCGGCAGTAGCTTGTCAGGGCCGCGGCGCCTTAATGCCCAAACTTAAGATGGTATTGGCGGGGCGTTCACGTCACGCCAACATACGGCCGCGGGAAGGGACGCGAGGCTAAGTTTAGTGATCCAACCTGTTTACTGAAGGCCCGCATCTTGGCGTGAAGGTGTGCATTGTTACCTGAGTTGTGTGTGCGTGTGCGTGTGTGTGTGTGTGTGTGTGTGTGTGTGTGTGTGTGTGTGTGTGTGTGTGTGTGTGTGTTTATTTTCCTCTCTATCTTAATACCTTTCCCTGTACTTACTTCCCTCCCACCTTTTCCTCCTCCTCTTCGTCGTCCTCCTCCTCCTCCTCCTCTCCCCTTCATGCAAAGTTACCTGGCGTTCATCTCTCTCACGTTTTTCGTCTCTGCCTCAGGTGTACGGCGGCCCCCTTTTCCCTCACTTCCTTCCCCTCTAAGTCCCTATGCTTTAAGTCCCTCTATTTTCTTTCCTTGTTCTCTTGTGATCCCTGGCTTTCTACTCTTTGAACTCACACACACACACACTCACACACTCACACACTCTCTACTCGAAGCTATTTACCCCCTTAGCACTTCCCCCGAGCCTCTTCTTCCCACCCTTAGTCTTATAAAGCCTCCGAAGTCTTCATCCAATCTATTTTTAGGTTCCAATACTCTTTCCTCCGCTCGTCCTGGTGCTCATTAAGCCTCCCACGGGTCTTCATAACGTGGGGCAGTTTCCATCTACTCCGAACGTCTAATCTCTTCTATGATTTACACGGTGGCCTTAATCCGTGAGCTCATCCTTGTGTCTCTCTTAGCTCAGTCCTTCCAGCGTTCATAATTTCTTGCTTCATATTATCGCCATGGTTTATTTTGTCTTATTTTTATTTCTATTTCTCTTTGTGACTCTTTGATTTGAGGGTTGTTTGTTGTTTTGATTCCCTCTTCTCTTTGTTTTGTGTTTGGTTTTCGCTTTCTTGTTTGTTTGTTTCCTTTATACAACGTTCTATGGGTCTTTTTCTCTTTCTTTTTCCTTGCGATGTACTCTTCATCTTCTGTGGTTAGTGTATTTCTTCTTTACTTTGTCATATGCTTGTTTTTCTCCAATAAACCCAACGCCACCTAACCTCACTATCCATGAAATTATCTAACCTTTTCTTGAACGTACTTATCGTATCGACACTCACGACTTTCTCTTTCTAATGTACTTTCCATCTTTTCTGGTCTGTGTATTATTTTTTTTCCTGTGTTCTGTTTCTTCCGTTCTTTTTCTATTTTTTTCTCTTTGCGATGTACTCTTCATCTCCTGTTGTTTGTTTATTCCTTCTTTACTGTTTCATATTCTTGTTTTTCTGTCTTCTTCTGTCTCTTTTTCTTTCTAATGTACTTTCCATCTTTTCTGGTCTGTTTATTATTTTTTTCCTGTGTTCTATTTCTTCCTCTTTTTCGCATTCTTTCTCTTTCGGATGTACTCCTTATCTTTTCTGCCTTGTTTGTTCCTTTTTCCTGTGTTTTATTCCTGTTTTCCCCTTTCTGTCCCCTTCTCTCCCACCATCTTGCCATCTGCCTTTTCTTCTTATTCCGTGTCTTTTCCTTTTTATAACTCCTTTTCATGTCAACTGTTCTCCTTAACTTCATCCTCTATCGCAATCCTTTCTCTCCTTTGCTCTTCTTTATACTCTTTCCCAGATGGTGTTCCTCTTCCTCTCTTCTCTGTTACTATGTTTCCTCCATTTATTTTCCCCGTTTATGTGTTCCATTTTTTCGAGCATTGTATTTTCTCTCTTTCACACGGATTTTTATCTCCCTCACTGGGTTGTCATTTCCTCTCTTGTGTTCCTACCCCTCACTCTTCCCCTTCCTTTTCATACCTTTCCCTCCCTCTCTCTCGATGCACAATACTTCTCATTTTCTCTTTGTACCATTGATTCATTGCAGCCTTTCAAGTGGTATTCTATTTCCCTCTCTCTCTATCTCTTTCCTTTCCCTCCTCTTTCTGAAGCTGCCATTTACTTCTCCCCTTCTCTTCCTACCTTTCATTTTCCTAGTTTTCTTCAATAAAGGGCATTCTCTTTCCCTCTCTCTGTGTCTCTCCCCCTCTCTTCTTTCCCTCTCTCTGTGTCTCTACCCCGCTCTTCTTTCCCTCTTCCCCTCTCTCTTTAGCCACCCTTTATTTCTCCCCTTCTCTTCCTACCTTTCATTTCCCATCGTTTTCTTCAATAAGGGGCATCTTTTTTTCCCTCTCCCTCTCACTGTGTCTCTCCCCCTCTCTTCTTTCCCTCTTCCCCTCTCTCTTTAGCCACCCTTTATTTCTCCCCTTCTCTTCCTACCTCTCATTTCTCACCGTTTTCTTCAATAAGGGGCATCATTTTTTTCCTCTCCCTCTCTCTGTGTCTCTCCCCCTCTCTTCTTTCCTTCTTCCCCTCTCTCTTTAGACACCCTTTATTTCTCCCCTTCTCTTCCTACCTCTCATTTCCTCACCGTTTTCTTCAATAAGGGGCATCTTTTTTTTCGTCTCCCTCTCTCTGTGTCTCTCCCGCCCTCACCTTTCCCTCTTCCCCGCTCTCTTTACTCCCCTTTCATCCCTACCTTTGATTTCACCACAGTCTCTCATCTTCAATAAGGGGCAAGGGGAGGGATGGCTAATGGCTGGAGGGAAGAGGGGAGCGGAGAGGGGAAAGGAGGAGGAGGAGGGAGAAGGGAATTTTATCTTTGTTTTCCCCTCGCAAAGGAGCCGCGGGAGTACAGGTGGAGAACAGGTGCTCGCATAGTAATGGGATTTTCAGCCAGGTGAGGTAGATTCATGCTGAGATTATGTAAACTGCTTCTATTACCACTGGCGCGGCCCGCAGCCCTACTACAGCGTCGAGGAGGAGCGTTATCATGTGCTGCAGGACTTGAGAGGGCGAGGAGGAGGTGGGGAATGGAGGGAGGGAGAGAAAGAGGTGGGGATGGAGGAAGGGGAGAAGAAGGAAGGAGGGTGGTGGGAATGGAGGTCCGGAGAGTGGAGGAGTGCGTAGGTAAGACGGTGCTGGAGTGGAGGAGAAGGTAAGTGGAGAGGAGGAGGAAAAGGAGGGAAAATAGGGAAGGATAGGAGGTGGTATGATAAAGAAGGGAGAAATAATGACTGAGTATTTGAAGAGAGGAAGGAGAGGGTAAGTGGACTGAAAGAGGAAGAGGAGGTGGAATGATATAGACGGGAGAAATAATGACTGAGTATTTGAAGAGAGGAAGGAGAGGGTAAGTGGACTGAAAGAGGAAGAGGAGGTGGAATGATAAAGACGGGAGAAATAATGACTGAGTATTTGAAGAGAGGAAGGAGAGGGTAAGTGGACTGAAAGAAGAAGAGGAGGGAAAATATGGAAGAAGAGGTGGAATGAACGATAATGGAGGGAGAAGGAATGGAAGTGTACTTTGGAGAGACGAAGGAGGAAGAATAAGGGTGATAAAGGTAATAAGGGTGATTTTAATAAGGTTCTGGAGATTAGAAAGTCTGGAAGGACACGTAGTAATGGATTGAAGGTGGATAAATTCAGATTCAACAAAGACAGTCAAGAATTGGTTTACTAACAGAGTGGTGGATGAGTGAAACAGGCTTGGCAGTCATGTTGTGATTGCCAATACGATACATACAATTATATATTCAATAAAAGGGTAGATTAATTAATGAATAGTGATGTTAGGTTGAGTTAGGTTTACAGTAGCTCTTTTCGACTCCTTTTTTTTTTTTTTTTTTTTTTTTTTTTTTTACAGCAAAGGAGACAGCTCAAGGGCACAAAAAATAAAACATTAATAAAAAATTAAAAGAATCCAAAGAGGTGGCCGAAAGATAAGTCAGTTTCGGGAGGAGAGGTGTCCTGATACCCTCCTCTTGAAAGAGTTCAAGTCGTAGGCAGGAGGAAATACAGATGAAGGAAGATTGTTCCAGAGTTTACCAGCGTGAGGGATGAAAGAGTGAAGATGCTGGTTAACTCTTGCATAAGGGGTTTGGACAGTATAGGGATGAGCATGAGTAGAAAGTCGAGTGCAGCGGGGGGAGGCATGCAGTTAGCAAGTTCAGAAGAGCAGTCAGCGTGGAAATATCGATAGAAGATAGAAAGAGAGGCAACATTGCGGCGGAATTTAAGAGGTAGAAGACTATCAGTATGAGGAGGAGAGCTGATGAGACGAGCCTCCACTCTGTCCAGAAGAGCTGTGCATGAGATGCATACTCCATACGAGGGCGGACAAGGCCCTGTATATGGACAGCAACTGTGCAGGGAGAAGAACTGGCGGAGAGTACAGAACGCCCAGCCTCGAGGAAGCTGATTTAGTAAGAGATGAGATATGAAGTTTCCAGTTGAGATTTTGAGTTAAGGATAGACCGAGGATGTTTAGTGTTGAGGAAGGTGATAGCTGGGTGTTGTCAAAGAATAGGGGATAGTTGTTTGGAAGATTGTGTCGAGTGGATAGGTGGAGAAACTGTGTTTTTGAGGCGTTGAAGGACACCAGGTTCTTCTTGCCCCAATCGGAAATAATAGTAAGGTCTGAGGCTAAGCGTTCTGCAGCCTCCAGCCTTGAGTCGTTAAGTTCCTGAAGTGTGGGTCTTCTATTAAAAGAAGTTGAATAATGCAGAGTGGAATCATCGGCGTAGGAATGGATAGGACAGTTCGTTTTGGAAAGAAGATCATCAATGAACAACAGAAAAAGAGGGAGATAGGACAGAACCCTGTGGGACACCACTGTTAATAGATTTAGGAAGAACAGTGACCGTCTACAACGGCAGAAATAGAACGGTCAGAAAGGAAACTGGAGATAAAGGTACAGAGAGAAGGATAGAAACCGTAGGAGGGTAGTTTAGAACTTAAAGATTTGTTCCAGACCCTATCAAAAGCTTTTGATATGTCCAGCGCAATATCAAAAGTTTCACCGAAACGGCTAAGAGAGGATGACCAAGAGTCAGTTATAGGAGATCACCAGTAGAACGCCCTTGCGGAACACATACTGGCGATCAGATAGAAGGTCAGAAGTGGAAAGGTGCTTTTGAATCTTACGGTTAAGGATTGATTCAAAAGCTTTAGATAGACAAGAAAGTAAAGCAATAGGACGGTAGTTTGAGGGATTGTCACCCTTCTTAGGTACAGGCTGTGTGAAGGCATACTTCCAGCAAGAAGGAAAGGTAGATGTTGACAGGCAGAGGCGAAAGAGTTTGACCAGGCAGGGTGACAGCACGGAGGCACAGTTTTTAAGGACAATAGGAGGCACTCCATCAGGTCCATAAGCCTTCTGAGGATTGAGGCCAGAGAGGGCATAGAAAACATCATTTTGAAGAATCTTTATAACAGGCATAAAGGAGTCAGAGGGGGGATGAGTAGGAGGAATATGCCCAGAATCGTCCAGAGTGGAGTTTTTAGAAAAAGTTTGAGAGAAGAGTTCAGCCTTAGAGATAGATGAGACGGCAGTGTTGCCGTCAGGACTGAGGAGTGGAGGGAAAGATGAAGAAGTGAAGTTGGAGGAGATGTTTTTGGCTAGATGCCAGAAGTCACGGGAAGAGTTAGAGAAAGCAAGGTTTTGACATTTTCTATTAATGAAAGAATTTTTGGTTAGTCGGAGAATAGATTTGGCACGATTTCATATGTTCTAAAAGGGAGGAAAGAATGAGGAAAAACGAGAAGAGGAAAGGAAGGGAGGAAGGCAGAGAGGATGTGAAGAACGAGGCAAGGAGGAAAAAAAGGTTAAATGAGGAGAAAATGGAACGAGGGAACGGAAAGAGGAAAGGATGCAAAGGACGATAGAATTAAGGATTAAGGAAAGGAGAAAGGGGTAGAAAGAGAGAGGAAGGGAAAGAGAAAAGAGAGGAAAGATAAACGTACGGAAAAGCGAAGGAAGTGAAAGGAGGAAGGGAAAGAGAGAGATAATGGAGGTTAAGAGAAAGATCGGAGGAGGAAAGGAAGGGAGAAAGGCAAGTGAGTATGAAGAAGAAATAATAAGGAAGAAATAGGAGAAAAGAAGGAAATGAAGAAGGGAGAATATAAAGTAATGGGGCTTAGGAAGGGGAATATGGAGGGAAGGAAAGAATGAAAAGGGGAGGAAGGGAAGAGCAGATGGAGATGGGGACTGAAGAAAGAGGAGTAGGGAAGGGAAGAAAAGATGAAGATGGGGATGGAAGAAAGAGGAGTAGGGAAGGGACGAAAAGATGAAGATGGGGATGGAAGAAAGGGGAGTAGGGAAGGGAAGAAAAGATAAAGATAGGGACTGAAGAAAGAGGAGTAGGGAAGGGAAGAAAAGAAGATGGGGATGGAAGAAAGAGGAGTAGGGAAGGGAAGAAAAGATGAAGATGGGGACTGAAGAAAGAGGAGTAGGGAAGGGAAGAAAAGAAGATGGGGATGGAAGAAAGAGGAGTAGGGAAGGGAAGAAAAGATGAAGATGGGGATGGAAGAAAGAGGAGTAGGGAAGGGAAGAAAAGATGAAGATGGGGATGGAAGAAAGAGGAGTAGAGAGGGGAAGAAAAGATAAAGATAGGGACTGAAGAAAGAGTAGTATGGAAGGGAAGAAAAGATAAAGATGGGGATGGAAGAAAGAGGAGTAGAGAGGGGAAGAAAAGATGAAGATAGGGATGCAAGAAAGAGGAGTAGAGAGGGGAAGAAAAGATGAAGATGGGGACTGAATAAAAAAAGAGGAGTAGGGAAGGGAAGAAAAGATAAAGATGGGGATGGAAGAAAGGAGAGTAGGGAAGGGAAGAAAATATGAAGATGGGGACTGAAGAAAGAGGAGTAGGGAAGGGAAGAAAATAAGCTAAAAGAAAGAAGATGGAGGAGGAAAGAACCGGAATTACATATTTTAGTATTTAATAATCCTGCAAATAAAGTCCTGGCGAAAAAACAAAACAAAAAATGGAGTTTAAGAAATAAATATGAGCTGCTGTTGATTGTCTTCATGTTGTTGTGGAAAAAAGAAAAGAAAAAGAAAAGAAGGGAAAAAAGGGTCAGATGTTTTAAAGGAAGATAAAAATAGCTTTGACGTTTTTTAGATTGAAGGAAATGAGAGAGAGAAAGAGGCAGACAGACAGTTAAAATACACACACACACACACACACACACACACACACACACACACACACACACACACACACACACACACACACACACAAACCCCTCCCCCCCACCCACCCCCTCCACAAACATACACACACACAGCGATAATGAGAAAACAAAGAAAAAAAAAGCACTCTTCTTAGATTGAAATTAAATACACACAATTCCAGAAATCTCGACGGCTTAGAACACACGGCCGGGGGGAATATAATGGCAAGACACTTTCCAATTTATGTGATCATTGTCGCGAGGAGGAGGAGGAGGAGGAGGAGGAGGAGGAGGAGGAAGAGGAGGAACAACGACAATAAGGACAGTAAAGATGTTGATTTTTTTTTTAGAAGGAAGTTTAGAATGAAAATGACGGTAAGAAAAGTAAGGAGAAAATGAACAAACACGAGGAGGAAAGAGGAGGAGGAGGAGGAAATGAAGGAGGACAAACAGACAAAAAAAAGGAGAAAAGCGAAAAAGAAAAAAAATAAGACGAACAATGGAGGAAGTATAGGAACAGGAGAAGGAAAAGAAAGAGGAGGAGGAGGAGGAGGAGGACGAGACAGTGACCCAAGCGAAGAAAACTTTTAAGTGGTTCGGAGGAGCTATTCGCTTAATTGATATTCTTAAATCCAGGTGGACGAAAACAGGTGAGGCGACGCGAGAGTTGAAACCCGGCCCGAGGGAAGGGAAAGAGGAAACGGAAAAAATATATATAAGTGGGAAAAGACTGAAAACAAGACAACAGCTGTAACATGATCTTGAATAATAAAAAAAAAGAAAGTATGTAGAGGAGTTATAAATCTAAGGTGAATTTACGAAGAAAATCAATGAAAAAGTTGAGCAAACCAGAAAACAGGTAAATTGATGATAATGTACAACTTAATACCACTAACAACAAACAAACAAACGAACACAGAACTCGAGGCACGAAATTATACAATAGGAAAAAAAAAACAGGAAAAGAAAAACAAATCACGAACACAACTCAATAAAAAGAAACACAAATACGAAGAAGTAAAATATAAAAATAATTAAAAAACCGACAAAAAACTCATAAGAACAAACTAAACAAACATTAGAAAAAACTAAACCAAAGAAAACACAAATACGAACAAGTTACAAATAATGAATTCAAGAAACACTAACAAACAAAAAACAAACAAACAAAAACTCGGAGCACTAAACTAAAACAACAAAAGTAATCTTAGAGTCTCAGGAACAAATCAACTCAGTGTGGCCGAGAGGCTGGTGCGTGGAGGGGAGAGAGAAGCAAGTTGTCCTGCCGGTGTATATAAGTCTTCCAAATATGTTGAGGCCGGTCTGGCGTAGGCTCCCGCGGGTTCTTTCCTCCCCCCTGCTCTGCCACACAGTCCCAACACCTATCTCTTCCTCTCATATGTAAGCTATAGGTAACATATGAGAGGAAAAAATAGGTGTTGGGACTGTGTGGCAGAGCAGAGGGGAGAAATGGACCCACGGAAGCCAACGCCAAAACGGACTCGACAATTTGGTTTCACTTTTGTGTTCCTCTGAATCTTATACAGACAAGGTAGCAGAGCAAATTTCCAACATGGCAAGTCAGAAAATAAGTGCCACATGAACTCAAATCATGTAAGCAATTCTAATTTGTATGTGTACATCTAGAACATATAGGTACACCCAAATTGACTTTTTACTTTTGGTGAATAGATGAACAGTTATCAAATTCTAGGAGCAGTGAGTAGCGGGCTTTTTTTTCACATTTGTTTCCTTTTTTATGCCCTTGAACTGACTCCTCTGGTGTAAAAAAAATGAAAAAAACTATAAGAAAAAACTGGTACATTGCAGGGTGGACTAGAACATACTGACATTCACCTTTAAGTTATCTTTTCAACATTAATAAACCAACATAGTAAACAAAAACACGAATAACAATTAACAAAAACACACAAATACAAAGAAATAAAAAAAAAATGGGCCATGCAGCCTCGCCATTCCCCGCAGAGAGTTTGTTTACGAGTCTCCGTAGCTCAAGGTATGTGGCCGCGTATTGGGATCCGATAGGCCATAAACACCACCAGACTCCATTGCCACGACAGAACCCTATTAAGAGGTACGACAAGAGGGAGACGCCACGTGCAGCCCCGGCCCCAAAGAGGAAGGTTTTCGAACGCAAGACTGAACCCCAGAGACTAACACTCCTTATTCTCCTTTCCTTCTTCTCCCCGTTGTCCTCGTTTTCCTCCTGCTTGCTTGTCCTCCTCTGTCTCCTCCTCCTTCTCCTCTTCTTGCTCTAATTGTTTTTGTGTTATTTATTCTTCTTCGTCTAATTCTTTCTTCTAGTCGTTCCTCCTTTGCCGCCCTTTTTCTCTTCTTTCTCTTATTCCTTTTCGAATTCTTCCTCCTTTTCCTCGTCTTTTCCTCCACTCTTCCTTCTTCCTTTTCTTGTTCTTGTTATTTATTGTTCTCCTCCTTGTTAATTTTCTTCTTCTTCTTCGTCATTTTCCTTCTCTTACCTCTCCCTTTCACTTTCCTCCTCCAGTCTCGCTTTTTTTTTGTTCTTGTTATTATTCTCCTAATTCTTTCTCCTCCTCGTTCTCGTCCAACCTCCTTCTCCTCTTCCTTTTTCTTCTCTTTCTCTTCCTCCTTCTCCTCCTCCTCTCTTTCTTCCTTCTCCGCCTCTTCTTTCTCCTCCTCGTTCTTATCCTCCTTTTCCTCGTCCTTTTTCTACTCTTTCTCTTCCTCTTCCTCCCCCTCCTCCTCTTCCTCCTCTTTCTCTTCCTCCTCCTCCTCCTCTTTCTCCTCCTCTTTCTCCTCCTCCTCCTCCTCTTTCTCTTCCTTCTCCGCCTCTTCTTCCTTCTCCTCGTTCTTATCCTTCTCCTCCTCCTCGTCCTTTTTCTTCTCTTTCTTTTCCTCTTACTCCTCCTTCTCCTCCTCCTCTTTCCCTTCCTTCTTCGCCTCCTTCTCTCGCATAACTCGACAGTGCAGCAACGCGCCACGAAAATAGTACCATCGTTAGGGGCACTGCCGTAACGAGAACGACTCAAGCGACTCAACCTCTTGACGCTGGGAAAAGACGATTACGGGGAAAGTTGATACAGGGTTTGGAATTACCTGGCATGGTAAGTCACGTCGATCACTCCAAGGCTGTTATTTTTAGACATGTTCGCCTCTCACATCACCTATTTTCACAGGCCAAAGAGGAGGTCAGTCGGGTTCTAAGTGTTTTTTAGGCTCATGGTACAGAAGAAGGGTTGACTTACCACCAGGGTCATAAAACTACCACTGGAAATACTCAGAACTCCTATGAAAGCTCTGTCAAATATGTGTGCTTGGGCGACGAACTTTTTTAGACTGTGATTCTAATCATTTTGCGCTCTAACTAATCAGAGAAGTAGAAATATCGGTCAAATGATTCAAGCAAAACGATTCGACACTCAGATCGTCATTTCATTTTCTCAAACCAAGTAATTTTCCTCCTCCATCTTCTCTTTTTCTTTCTCTTCCTCCTCCTCCTCCTCCTCCTTCTCACTCAAGTTGTAGCTCAACCGACAAGAGAAAACAATCTGTTGGATCTGGTATTAGTAAGCGACCCCAACCTCATTCGCGACTATGAAGTTGGTGAAAAACTTAATGGTTGCGATCACCACTTAATCCGTTTTAATGTCAATATAAGTCACAAACTCGTAGATAATCAGTCATTGATATCAGACTACAAAAAAACAAATTTCAACTTAGCCCGTGAGCTGCATCCCCCTGCGACCTGGGACCAACTTAACCTCACCGACAATACAATGGACAAAGCGTGGAACGTCTTCTAAGATAAGATCCTGGAGGTAGAGAAGATTACAGTGCCTACAAAATCCAGGCGAGTAAATGGTGCCGTGGATGACCAGAGAAAAAAAGGCCAGAAAACTTAAAAAAAAAAAAAGAATTATAACCTAATGAAAGAGAATGACTCGGTCGAAGCCCGTACACAGTAGGTACTATAGCAGCCTCAAAGCTTGTCGCACCCTTATTCGGAGTAGTAAACGCAACTATGAAAAACAAACAGCGCGCGAAATCAAGACCAACTCTAAATTTTTTTTCACATACATCAAATCGAAAAAGAGAGTAAAATTCAATATTGGTCCCCTGACAGAGGAGACCAGATCTGTAACCCAGGACAGTAAACAGATGGTCAGAATCCTCAACAGTAACTTCGCATCCGTATTCACAGTCGAGGACATCGAAACCATTCCCGAGGGCCCTGACCCGCCGAGGGGGATCACGCCCCTGGATATTGACTCAATATGCGACCAAGAAGTGAAAAAGTACTTGGACAAACTCGACACGAACAAGTCAACGGGACCCGACAACTTGTCTCCGCGGTTATTAAGAGCTTAAACAACAAATACTTCAACCACTCACTAACATATTCAACCGGTCAGTACAACTGAACAAGGTCCCAGAAGACTGGAAGATGGCGAACGTAACACCGATTTTCAAAAAAGGAGACAAGAGCGTTGCATTAAACTACAGGCTCATAAGTTTGACATCAGTGGCAGGGTAAATACTCGAGAAGATTATTAGAGACAAACTTGTCAAGTTTCTAGAAGACAATAATATAATCTCCGACACCCAGCATGGCTTCAGATACAAGCGCTCCTGCTTAACGAATCTATTAGACTTCTTCCAAGGTATATATAAGAACTGGGATGACCATATGCCCAGTGATGTTATATACCTGGACTTTCAGAAAGCCTTCGACAAGGTACCGCACGAGCGACTCCTTAAGAAACTGCACTCGACAGGCACTGGAGCCAATTTGATCGCGTGGATAAGATATTGGCTCACCGACAGAAAACGAGTGCTTCCATTGGCTTCCAGTCAGTAGTGGAGTGCCTCAAGGGTCAGTGCTGGGACCCATTCTCTTCATCATATATATCAACGACCTCGAATCAGGACTGAAATCCACAATATCGAAATTTGCTGATGACACCAAGGTGGGTGGAAAGGCCCTCAACAAAGACCGACTACGAAATCATTCAGAAAGACCTCAATAACTTTATCGAATGGTCTGAAAAATGACAAATGTCCTTCAATGTTGAAAAATGCAGAGTCATGCACATTGGGTCCCGAAATAATAACCACACATACATCATGAATGGGAAACCTCTGCAGGCGATGCAGGAGGAAAAGGATCTTGGGGTCACTATCAGCAGTGACCTGAAACACGCGAATCACTGTAAAAAAGCATATAACAAAGCCAACACTATGCTCGGGTTCATAGCGAGGAACTTCGAGAGTAAAACGCCAGACGTGATGCTATCCTTGTATAATTCCATGGTAAGACCGCATCTCGAGTATGCAGTACAGTTCTGGTCTCCTAATTACAGAAAGGACATTGATTTACTGGAAAGGATTCAACGACGCGCCACGAAAAAGATTCCAGCCTTAAGGGCTCAACCGTACGAGGAACGATTCAAGCAACTCAATCTCTTTACACTGGAGAAAAGACGCCTACGAGGGGATATGATTCAAGTCTTCAAGTACCTGAAAAAGTTCAATAACGTCGATTACTCCAAATTTTTTGAACTGCAAACCAACTCAAGAACTAGAAATAACGGCTTACTCATTCAGTCGAATCGATGTAACACAGCCATTGGAAGGAATTTATTTTAAAACCGCGTCATCCGCCGCTGGAACATTCTTCCCTCAGGAGTAGTAAATGCGAATATCGAATCGACCGTCATTTCGTTGCGTCAGGAGTAAACTGAATGCTGAGGTGCTTTCATCTGCTCCCCAGGGCCCAAGTGGCTGTTGAGCAGATAAATTCACCAAAGAGGGCAACCTCGTAATGAGCCAATAGGCTTTCTGTTGCCTGCATTTCCATGTTTCTCCTCGTCTTCGTCTTCGTTTTTGTCTTCGTCCTTCTTTTTCTTCCTGCAGTCAAGCCTAAGCTCCCAATCTTCCAGGCCGATTCCTTGTAATAAGTACCATTGGGATTTGATGAAAAGTCTGCAAGTCTCTAGGGAATCCGATCGACATGTCATAAAGAAGACAAGAAATGGATGGAGAGGGAAAGAGAATCAAAGTAGAGGTGGAGTGAAGTGTTAAGAAGAGTGTTGCTGGAGGGGAGAGAGGCTCCAGATGCAACTATATAGAGAAGAAATACAGTGTTGAAAAAAAAAGAAAAGATGCGAAATGAAAAACGACATGAATGAAGAGAAACTGAATGCAGGATAAACTAAAATATTGTGAGAAAAAGCTAATATAAAAGAGAGAAATACAAGAAAATGAAAGCGAGAAAGAGAGAAAATGAGAATTGACAAGCAGAATACGTTTAACAAGAAACAAAATAAAATAAAGAAATATACGTGGAACAAAAAGACGATGAATATAAAAATAAACACAAAAGAAAAAAGAAAGAAAAATAAAGCAGAAAAAAACTAGATATAGACAAAAACAGGAGGAAAGAGGAATGTAAAAAAAGAGAAAAAAACAGAATAGAAATAAATATAGAAAAACAAGGACAGAAAAAGTAAAAAAAGAGAAAAACGGGGAAAAGCAACGAAGTATACCCGAGTAAGGAGAAAATGAGATAGAGCGAGAGAAGGAGAGAGAGAGGAGAGGGGAGTGAGAGTGAGAGCGAGAGGGCTATAAGGGGTGACGAAGGGTGATGAGCCAGACTTAGGCCAAGACACTTTCAAGAGAGATTACGAGAGAGTTGTTACCGAGGCAATAACTGAGCTTGCCAACCCACTAACACACCTACCCACCTACCCACCTGCCTACTTTACCTTCCCCAGCCAACCCCAGCCAGCTCATCTCCCCCCTCTCAGAAACAATGCACCTTCTCTTACTTAACTGGCCACCATTTTACCTCTTCTTCTTCCACCTCTTCTGTTCCACTTTTCCTACCTCACCCACCTACCCACCTACCAACTTTACCTTCCCCAGCCAACCCCAGCCAGCTCATCTCCCCCCTCTCAGAAACAATGCACCTTCTCTCACTTACCTGGCCACCCTTCTCCCTCTTCTGCTTCCACCTCTTCTGTTCCACTTTTCCTACCTCACCCACCTACCCACCTACCAACTTTACCTTCCTCATCCAACCCCAGCCAACTCATCTCCCCTCTCTCAGAAACAATGCACCTTCTCTTACTTAACTGGCCACCCTTCCACCTCTTCTGTTCCACTTGATTTCCTCTCTCACCCACTTATACCCACCTACCCACTTTACCTTCCCCAGCCAACCCCAAATAGCTCGTCTCCGCCCCCCATCCCCCCCTCTCAAAAACAATGCACCTTCTCTTACTTAACTGGCAACCCTTCCACCTCTTCTGTTCCACCTGCTTTCCTTCCTCACCCAAGCTACCCACTTGCCCACTTCCAACTATCACCTCCACCACAGCCACACTCCACATTTCTTCTTATCCACCCCTTTCACCACACTTACCTGGCATCCCTTCCACCTCTTGGGATCTACCTGACCTGGCTTCCACCCCCACCCACCTGCCTCCTACAGCCATTCCACCTCCACCCTCTTCAACCATACTTCACCTTCCCTTCTATTCACCCCATCCACCACACTTACATGGCCCCCCTTCCAACTGCCTTCTCACTCACCTATCCACTCACCTACCTCACCTGCATTATAAGCCATCCACTCCCACCTGTCTTTCCACCCTTCCACAAGACTCCACCAATCCGCCCACACCAGGGATCCACATAACGGGGAAATATATATGGAAAGGGGTTGTGCGAAAGAATATTAAGATGGGAAAAAGAAAATAAGGAGAAAAAATAAATAAAGACGACCGCTATAAAAGAGGGAAAATGATATGAGATACAAATAAAAGGGAAAATATAGATAGGGAAAAGAAAGAAAAGGAATAAAAACAACAAAGAAAAATGAGATAAACAAGGGGTATCTATATAAACGAAAATACGCAACAAGAAAAAAAGAAAAATACATGGAAATCAGAAATATGGAGGAAGGGAGGAGTGTAAAAAAGAAAAACAGACAAAAGATGAGAAAACAAAAACAGAAAACCGAGAAAAACAGATAAAAAGAGGAGAAAAGAGGAAAAAAAAGATCATATACAATAGAGAAAAAACTGTATAATCCCCCCCAAAATATTACGTGAAATAAAAACCAACCAACATACAAGAATAGAAGGAAGAATACAGCGAACTTAAAAAAATATTAAAGAAAAAATAGGAAAATGAAAATGCAGAGAGAAGAAAAAAACAAAAGCGAGAGAACGTGAGTGCACAGACTTGGAAGGGCAACAATATTTGAGAAATCACGAACGAAAAATGTGAAAGAAAAATAAATACCTTGTGAAAAATAAATATTGAGAAACGAAAAGCAAAGAGAGAGAGAGAGAGAGAGAGAGAGAGAGAGAGAGAGAGAGAGAGAGAGAGAGAGAGAGAGAGAGAGAGAGAGAGAGAGAGAGAGAGAGAGAGAGAGAGAGAGACACACACACACGCACACACACACACAGCTACCACCAACACCCTCGCAACACTAGGGATGAGAAGTAAGCAAAGCAACACACGATAAGTCATCATCTTCACCACCACCACCACCATCACCACCACCACCACCACCATCACCACCATCACCATCACAACACCACCACCACCACTATTTCACTCACCTGGATGCGGCAAAAACACGTACAGGTCGCCTTAATTAGTGCCGTGAAAATAAATGCTGAATCCCCTCCTAACGTGCGTCCTTTTTTTTTCCTTTATAATTATTTAACAGAAGGGAACGCGGACGGGAAATTAAGCTGAGGCCTTGTACAGAACAGAAAACGGGGGAGAGGTTGAATTTAACTTACTATAACTTACTCTTGTTTATTTTTGGCCTTGAAATAGATAATACTGGTAAATAAAGTAAATAAATACCAATGATAAACGCAGAAAGCTGACAATTTTAACATACCTGTATTAATCAGATTTTTACGAGTGACAGCGAAAAATTACCGGAACTTTATAAATAGCATGAAAAAGCATAACATGATAAAAGTAGGTATATGAGAAAAGGGAAAAAAAAAAAAAACTAGAAAAATGGAAATATTGGACGACACGAGAATATTGAAAATCGAAAAGTGGGAAAGAGAAAATAGGAGGGAAAAAAAAGAGGTCTGTAGGAAAGGGGAAAATATGGAAAATTAAATATATAGGAAAAATAAAGTGAATATGGGAATGTTTATAAGAGAAAAATATTGAAAATTGAAAAGTGGAAAAGAGAAAATTTGAAGAGGGAAAAAAAGGTCTGTGGGAAAGGGGAAAATATGGAAAATTAAATATATAGGAAAAATAAATTGAATATGGAAATGCTTTTAAGAGAAAAATATTGAAAATTGAAAAGTGAAAAAGAGAAAATTTGAGGAGGGAAAAAAAGGTCTGTGGGAAAGGGGGAAAATGGAAAATTAAATATATGGGATAAATAAAGTGAATATGGGAATGCTTATAAGAGAAAAATATTGAAAATTGAAAAGTGAAAAAGAGAAAATTTGAGGAGGGGAAAAAAGGTCTGTCGGAAAGGGGTAAAATGGAAAATTAAATATATAGGATAAATAAAGCGAATATGGGAATGCTTATAAGAGAAAACCAGAAGTGTATGAGAAAAAAAAGGAGAAAATTACTAAGGGTCGTATTTCAAGACATTTCGCCACCCAAGAACACATATTTGACAAGGCTTTCGTAGGAGTTGTGGGCATTTCCAGGGGTAGTTTTATGACCCTGGTGGTAGTGTGAGTCTTTTTCTGTACCATGAACCTGAAGAAACACTCATTATAACCCGACTGACCCCCTGTTTGACCTTTAGAAATAGGTGAAGTGAGAAGCGACTGTCTTCTAATACCAATCTAAGAGGGTATCAGGACACCTCTCCTCCCGAAATTGACCTATCTTTCGGCCACTCCTTTTGACTCTTTTGTAGGAGCAGTGAGTAGCGGGCTTTTTTTTTCACTATTGTTTCCTTTTTCTTTGCCCTTGAACTGTTTCCTTTACTGTAAAATAAACAAAAAAACAAAAGTGAGCGGGAAAAGCTTGATCGTCTCCTCATGACAGGAAACAAAGTTGAAATAAATTTGAATACAATGGAAACAAAATACAGCCGAAGAGAACAAAATGGAACAGAATGAAAAATTGAACAGTACGGAACAAGATAAAAGCAAAACGAAAGGACACGGAAAGAAGATGCAAATAAACCAAAACAAAATGAAAAATGGAAAAACTGGGATCAAACAAAATTGGAACAAAACAGAAACAAGAAATAAACAAAAATGGAATGTACAAAACTGAAACAAAATGGAAACGTAGCAAACACGTAATAGGACACAGAAAATGGCACACGCAAAACTGAGAGAAAACAGAACGAAATAGAAACAAAACAATAAACATAAGTGAAAATAACCAAGACTACCAGGAAAGCAATCAGGAAAAATGGAACTGAAGAGAAGGAATACGTAAAGAGAAAATGGAAGAAAATGAGACCAAAACAGAAAAATCGGAACTGAATAAAGACAAAACGAAAAAATTGGAACTGAATGAAAACAAAAAAACGTAAAAATTGAAACTGAATAAAAACAAAAAACGAAAAAATTGGAACTGAATAAAAACAAAAAACGAAAAAATTGGAACTGAATAAAAACAAAAAACGTAAAAATTGAAACTGAATAAAAACAAAAAACGAAAAAATTGGAACTGAATGAAAACAAAAAAACGTAAAAATTGAAACTGAATAAAAACAAAAAACGAAAAAATTGGAACTGAATAAAAACAAAAAAACGTAAAAATTGAAACTGAATAAAAACAAAACTGAAAAATTGGAACTGAATAAAAACAAAAACAAAAAATGAAAAATCGGAACTAAATAAAAACAAAACGGAAAAAAATAACAATAAAAACATGCAACTAAAAAAAAATAAAACGAAAACAATGGATTAAAATGGAAACAAAAACAAAAAAACTAACACAATGGAGGCAAAGAGGAAACAAATAAAAAATGGAGACAAAATACAAACAAAAATTAAGAATAGCCTAAAACAACGCCGCAGCTCACTCGTCCTTCCCGGCAGTATTAACACTCGTCTTTGGCTCCTCGGCGGCGTCACAGAGAGGCGGGGCGGAGAGGCTAAGCGCTAATTGCCGGGCCGAGAGAGGCAACGTACAGCATCAAAGAGAGATGATGAGGAAACTTTTTCAATCAATTACTTCGAGAATTATGGAAAAGCCTGCGTTGCTGATACAGAAGTTTTAATCGAACCCTCCTTTCTCTCTCTCTCTCTCTCTCTCTCTCTCTCTCTCTCTCTCTCGGCCCTGAAGCAAGGAGACAACATCCCGTCCGTCGGCAAATAAGCCTACACATTAATCGTAGAAAATAGACGGAAATGTTTTAGACAGCAACGCCATTCCTCTCTCTCTCTCTCTCTCTCTCTCACCCACACGCAAGATGACCTGCGTGTTTCGTTCACCTTTAACGAAGAGGCCGCGAACCTAACGCTGCCGAACGTTAAACGAATTATTAGCGTTGAAAGCCACGCTGAACGGCCGCTGGAGTGTTCGTTTCAGCGATACGCGCTTCGCTGCTTCGCTCGCACCGCCTCGCTATGTCCGGAGCTTCGTTTCACGTCCTTGTCCAGGCGAGCGACTCACGTTTTGATGCATGTTGACAATGGTGAGGTGGTATTGTTGCGCGTTATGGTGATGGTGGGATTGGGAGCTGTGATGGTATTGTTTGCTCTGCTCCTCTGTATCACTGTATTACTACAACTACTACTACTACTATTATTGTTATTATCAATCATTATTTCTATTACTGTCACTACTCCTGCCGCTGTACCGAAGAACGTTCATTATTTTCCCATTACTAATTACTACTACAGCTACTACAACTGTTACTTCTACTACTACTACTACTACTACTGCTACTACTACTACGACTACTACTACTACTACTACTGCTACTGTCATTACTGTTCTGCTGCTACTAACTACACCTATTTCCTGTTATATCACTCATATGGTTATTTGCTGAGAAATTAACTGTTGCTAAGGCCACACACACACACACACACACACACACACACACACACACACACATTTTGGCTTGCGGCTTAGGGTCAAAATCTTCAGGAATATGAGCAATTAAGTGAAGCTAACGGTTTGGAGGAGGAGGAATAGGAGGAGGAGGAGGACGAGGAGGACGAGGATATAGAATGGAGGAGGAAAAAACGAAAATGAAAAAATAAAGAGGCAAGGGAAAAAAGACAGGGAAAACAAAATGACAATGAACACTAAGAAGAAAATAAAAACGAAATAAAAAGACAAAATAAAAGTCAATAATGGAATAAAAATGAAAGAACACAATGAAAGAGAAGAAGGATGAGACATAGGAGGAGGAGGAGGAGGAGGAGGAGGAGTAAGGGGAGAAGGAGAAGGAACAGCTGCAGGAAGACAAACAACAACAACAACAAAAAAAAAAAAAAAAAAAAAAACGGCGTCCTCATCTCGTGAACAAATAATTAATGTTCTTGGAAATGTTGCAGAATCTGATTTCGAGAATGTTTTTTGTTTTCCATTTTTTTTTGTTTATTCTGACGACACACTTTTTTTTTTATATTCTCAACGTTCCGAGAGATCCAGTTTTCTAGCCTTCTCAAACCTTTTTATTGTTTTCTTCTTTTAGTGTTGCGTAAATGTTTTAGTTATGATTTTTAATGCTGTTCCATGTTAATAAGTGCTACTACTACTACTACTACTACTACTACTACTTCTACTACTACTACTACTACTACTACTACTACTATTACTACATAACTACTACCATTAAATACCACTACACACAGCGCCGAGAAAGAGAAAAAAAAGAGAAAAAAGAGAAAACATGGATATATCTTTGTTTTGCTTTCCTTCTTTTTCGTTGAGGGACTTTTCAATTATTCAGTCATATATTTACTTTTTTATTTACTTATCTGTTTATTCATCTGTTTATCATTTACTCATATACTGATCTACTTATATATGTTTGATAATTTTTCTATATATTTTTGTCCTCAGTGATTGTTACTAGTTCCCTTTTTCTTTATTTTTTTCCCCTTTGTGTATTCCCAATTTCGGCGTTCTGAGTGTTTTGTTATGAAATGTAGCGACTTGTGTCTTTCGCCCCTTAGAAAAAGCGAAACACCATGAAATTACATATATAAAATTGAGGGAAGGCAAAAGGACGACGCGGAAGTGGAGGAAGAGGAGCAGGAGGAGGAGGAGGAGGAGGAGAGGGAGGAGTAGGTGGTGGAGGAGGAGGAGGACAAAAAAGTGCCGGGAGAAAATGGAAAATTCTAGTATTAAACGAGAAAAGGAATGGAAAAATTTAGATTCAGAATACAGAGAGAGAAAACAATTGAAGTCACAACTTTGCCGGGGAAAATGTGCGCGGGTGAGAGAGAGAGAGAGAGAGAGAGAGAGAGAGAGAGAGAGAGAGAGAGAGAGAGAGAGAGAGAGAGAGAGAGAGAGAGAGAGAGAGAGAGAGAGAGAATAAAGATGATCCTTCCATTATTAGCATTACTAAAACCTACAACTACTACTACTACTACTACTACTACTAACAACAATAACTACAACAACAACAACACTCATGACCCGAAAAATGGTTAAAAAAAAAACCTCATTTAAGAAAAAAAAGAAACTGCAAACTTTTATGAGACGAAACATTGATGGAAAAAATAACAAAGAAAGAAAAAGAAAAAAATCCGAAAAGGAGGAAGAAAGAACGAGGGAAAAAGAGGAGGGAGGAAAAAATCTAGTTCGGCCTGAGATTTTTTCCCAGGCCGTTCTTGAGTCCGAATTGAACGATCGTATTTTCCCGGCATTAGCATAAAGGGTCTATCCTGTGCTTTTTTTGTGTGTGTTTTTGCTTCGAAGTGGACTATAACACACACACACACACACACACACACACACACACACACACTAACACAACCTTTAATAACTTCTACACCCCTCCTGCACCTCTCCCCTTCCCCTTTTCTCCCTTACCCAATTTCCAGCACCCTAACCCCCTCTAATTTCCTCCCCATTACAAACAAACAGACAAACTATGAAAGAGAAAGTTAAGAAGAAAACGGAATCAAAGTTAAAGAAAAGCGAAACAAAAAGAAAAAAAACGTAGAAAAAAGAAAAGGACGAAATGAAAGAGAGAATGGAGGAGGAGGAAGAGTAAGAGGAGAACCACATCTTCAAAAAAAAAAATTAATTAATGAAGTCATCTCTTTAATATATTCCACGAGGAGGAGGAGGAGGAGGAGGAGGAGGCAGGTGTGTCTTAAGGCTGTATGACGGTGATGAGGGCAGGTGAGTCGCTAATTGAAGGTGTTGTCAGGTGGGGCGGCCGCTAATTACACAGGATGATCACCACTTAACGCCGCGATGAGGGATTGGGCGAGTGTGGGCGATGACGAGTGATTAGGGATATTAACGTGACCTTGAGAGGGGGGGAGGGAGGGAGGGAGAGGGGGAGGGGGGAGGGGGATAAGGGAGGGAACGAGAGAGAGAGAGAGAGAGAGAGAGAGAGAGAGAGAGAGAGAGAGAATACATAAGAGATGAATAGATAAAAACGGATGCTCTCTCTCTCTCTCTCTCTCTCTCTCTCTAATTGCCTCAACACAGCGTTTCGTCACCTCGCTCAACTCACTTCCATGTTTCCAGGTTAGCAGCGTTCCAAAATGTCACCTTTACACTACATATTTTCCATTCTTTTTATTTTATTTGTGTATTTTATTTTCATCCTCATCCTCAACTATTGTGGCTAAGGGGCTGAAAAGACGGATATGAGCACCGAGGCAACGCGCAGCAATAGCATAATGACCCAAATTTTACCTTTACTCCGTTTTATTGTAAGTCGAATTATGAGTTTATTTTCATGCTAATTAACCTGTTTATGCTTTGTTAATTATTTCTTGTTTATGGTTAATTATAGTTACAGCTCATTTCTCTCATTTTCTTTTTATTTATGTTATCTCTGTTATATTTTTGCATTTTCTTTTAGTTCAGTTTCCTTTAGTTTCCCCCGTTTCATAATTTTGTTTCCTCTTCGTAAACTCATTTTCTGTGCATACTAATTTTCCCTGCATAGTAATTTTCCTATCTGAGAGTGCATTCCGAGTTGATTCAAGTTATATTTCTTCTCCCTTGCCTTGGTTCTAACTCCGTTTATTTTTTCAATGTATTTTACAACCTCACTTTCTTTTACGTTTGGGAATTGTGAGTTTTTATTCAAGTTATTTATTCTCTACTTTGTCCTGTTTTTATTACTTTTCGTTTTCTTATCTTTTCTTTCTCTTTCCTTTTTCTTTTTTATTTGTCTTTCGTTCTTTCGTTTTCTTTCTTTTCATTCTTCCTTTCTTTCGTTCTTTCGTTCTCTTTTCTTTAATTCTTTCTTCTTCCTTCTTCCTTTCTGTCTGCCTGTCTTTTCTTTATTTATCGCTATCTTTTCTTCTTTCTTTTCTTCCTTTCTTTTTCTCTTTTTCTTTTCTTTATCGGCTTTTCTTTTCTTATTTACGTTTTATTACCTCACTTCCTTTCATGTTAGTTTTATATGTTTTGCTATGGTGTAAGCGTCGGGCGTGAGGATGTGTATACAGGTGTGTTGCGCTGTGTTATTTGTGTCGTAATGCGTGTGTGGGTCCGCTTGTGTTGCGTGTGTGTGTGTGTGTGTGTGTGTGTGTGTGTTGTATTACTGTATTGCGTTGTGTTGCACTAAAGGAAGGAATATTTTAGGTCAATTTTTGTTGCTGTTGTTTTTTGTGATGCATTTTTCTGTTTTCTGTTTGTGTTGTAATTCGTTTTTTTTTGGTGTTGTGTAGCTAAGGTGTGTTTTATTAGTGTGTTGCGTTGTGTTGCACTAAAGGAAGGTATATGTTGCGTCCAGTTTTTTGTTGCTGTTTTATTTCTTTGTGTTTTGCTATTTTGTTCTGTTTAGTAATAAGTTTGTTTTGTATTCATCTGTTGGGTAAGGTGTATTTTCCTGCTGTGTTGCGTTGTGTTGCACTGAAGAAACATCTGTTTTGACATGTATTTTTGTTGTTGTTTTCGTTGTAGTTCTCTGTGTGTTTGCTACCTTGTTTTGTGTTGTAATACATATGTTTGGTGTCTTGTGTTGTGTAAGGTGTGTTTTACTGCTGTGTTGCGTTGTGTTGCACTGAGGGAGCATCTGTTTTGGCATGTATTTTTGTTGTTGTTTTCGTTGTAGTTTTCTGTGCGTTTGCTACCTTGTTTTGTGTTGTAATACGTATGTTTGGTTTCTTGTGTTGTGTAAGGTGTCTTTTACTTCCGTGTTGCGTTGTGTTACTGTGAGGAGAAATTTTGATCCATGTTTTTATTGTTGCTGTTGTTGTATTGCATTTCACTGTGTTGCACTTTGTTCTTTTGTGTTGCAGTACGTGTGTTAGGCTCTGTACGTAGTGGAGCTTTGTGTCAGGTTTGTTGTTCTTGTTGTTTGCATACGTTTTTTATTACTGTGTTGCACGATGTAGTTTTGTGTTGCAGAGTGAAGGGTACGTTCTGCTTTGTACAAGTTGAGATGTAATACAGTGTTGCGGTGCGTAGTCGTAAGGGAAGTGGAGCTCTGAGTTCTGTTTTTGTTGCTGTTTTTTTTCTGTGTTGCACTATGTTGTTTTGTGTTGTAGTACGTATGTTTGACTCTTTGTGTCGGTTGTGTTGTAGTACAGTTTTTGTGTTTGTGTTGTCGTGAGGAAAATTGAGATCCGAGTCCTGATTTTGTTGTGTTTTTGCAAGCATGTTTTACTGTTTTGTTTTTCTTATGTTGTAGTACGCATGCGAGTCTATGTTGTGTATGTTGTGTTGGAGTACAGTATTGCGTTTGTGTTGTCGTGAGGGAAATGGAGCTCTGAGTCCTGATTTTGTTGTTTTTGTTGCAAGCATGTTTTACTGTTTTGCCTATGTTGTAGTACGCATGCGAGGCTATGTTGTGTATGTTGTTTCGGCACAGTATTGCGTTGGTGTTGTCGTGAGGGAAATGGTGCTTTGAGTCCTGATTTTGTTGCAAGCGTTTTACTGTGTTTTTTCTTATGTTGTAGTACGCATGCGAGGCTATGTTGTGTATGTTGTTTCGGCACAGTATTGCGTTGGTGTTGTCGTGAGGGAAATGGTGCTTTGAGTCTTTTTGTTGATGTTGCCGACGTGTTGCATTTTACCGTGTGTGTAGCCTTTGATGGCGACGCAAAGCAGTTTGATGTTGTTTGCGTCGCGATGTTCGGGCGTGCTGTGTGTTGAAAATTAGTTGCATGTGTTCCGCTGTTTTGTGAAATGGCATTAGTGTTTATTTTTTTACGTCTCAAAGCCGCGCCGCGCTGACTAGTTATTCTGTTTCGTCGGTTTGTTTTTCAGCGTGAGTGCCGTGTGTTACCAAATTGCCGATCGCTTTGTCGATGAAGAGGAGAAAGACCAAGGACGAAAAGGACTTAAAGCAGCAGCAACTTAATGGTTAAAAATGAAAATGCAGACTTAGGTGTGGAATTCCTTTTGTGTTGTGAGTTGAGTTTGTTTTGTGGCGCTGTTTTCTTATTCTTGTTCCTATTACTACTACTACCGTTACCCTCACCTTACTACACCTACTGCTACTTCTACTACTTCTACTACTACTAAACCATCATTATTTTCTTCCTGTTATTATTATTATTATTATTATTATTATTATTATTGTTATCATTATCATCACCATTATCATCATTAAACAGAGTGCAACAGGTAAAGTGGAGAAAAAAAAACAATGATCACAGAATAGGAAGGAGGAGATACAGGATTAAAATAGATTAGTAATGATAATATATTATGATTCCGGCTAACTGATATATTTAAGCAATGAAAAAAAGAGTGTTGAGGAAATTAAAGTGACGTAATGAATTAGGTTTAGATGATTATTATGTGCGAGTAATACAGACTGGGCGTGAATTAATTATGGATTACGTGTTAATTATGTCGCGTGAGATAATAGCTTTGGATTTCGTTATGCCACTCTTTTTCTTTTTTTATTTATTTTCCGACACAGACACTAGTAACCAAGGAGAAAAGGATAAAGGACAGATGATGAGGGAGAAAATGGGCAAAGGAAACATGACGAGGAGAGAGAGGAAGGGCAAAGGAGATGTGAGGAAGAGAGAAAGAAAGAGCAAAAGACAGATGAAGAAGGAGAAAAAGGAAAAGAAAACAACAGCAAAAGGAGAAATAGCTACTACCTGCTGCTAAGATAAAAGGAAAAAAAGGCTTTACGAGTTTAATAAAAAAAAATATAACTAAAATAATATCTAAGCTATTCTGATACTTCCTACTCCACAAATAAAGTAAAAAATAAAGCAAAAATGCATTACCCATTTCATGCTGTTAAGATAAAAAGAAAAAAAAAAGGCGTTACGAGTTTAGCAAAGAAAATAAAACAAAATTAAAAGATTCCAAAGCTATTTTCATACCTTCTCTTCCAAAAATAAAGCTCAGTAGTTGCGTAAGAAAATACAACGAGGAGAGTCAAGTGCATGAAGCTTAGAGTTATAAAAACGTTTCACTTGCAAAAATAACGTAATATCTGGAATGGTGTTATGCTTCGGCGTGCAAAAACAACATGAATAAAATAGAAACTTACGTCAAGGAGTTAAAAAAAAAATCGGTTTATTTAGGACGGGGAGTTACGCTACAAAGAACGCAAAAATAACGTTGTGTTTGGAATGATACTTTTACTTCATTGTTTAAAAATTTACACACGCAGACTGACTGGGAACTTCCGTGTTGAAGGTCAAAGAAAAAACAATAACTGACTTGGAGTGGAACGTTACTCTTTAAGGTGTGCAAAAATAACGTTACAACCTGCACAGAACTAACTACACGTGGGTCGGTACACTCACACTCTTCCGCCTCTCATATCTACAATTTCCAAAGGCCGCAAAGGACATCAGCCGGGTTCTCATGAGCGTTTCCTTTACGTTTATGGTACAGAAGCTTTGGCAATCTACATCTACGGTCATAAAACTACCCCTGGAAATGCCTGCAACGCCTACGAAAGCCCTGTCAAATGTGTGTGTCGAAATGTTTGATATATGATTATCGAGTAAATGAAGGTTTAGTAACACACCTACTCACGCTATATAGAAATGAATAAGCACCAGATACACAAACAGACAGGTAAACAGTTAGACGAATACTTAGACTGAGGCATAAGAGTACGGCCCGAAACGTCATCGCGGTAAGGAAATCAAAATCGTCGCCGCCTCACTCCAACGTTCCGGGCGTGACGCGGGGATCAGCAGGGATGAAACTCGTCGGCGTGGGCTGTCGGCTTGTTACCGTGACGACCTCGTTTGAGCAGCTAACCCTTCGCTAATGACGACCTGTAAGCCGCCCTGAGCCAGCCACCAGCGAGGTTGAGGCGCTGTTGTGAAGGTTTGGCGAAAAGGAGAAACGAAGAGCAAAGAAATGTGTGAAGGATGAAGAGGAGAGAGATAAAGAGCAAAGGACAGATGATGAGGAGAGAGAAAGGGCAAAGGAATGATGATGATGAGAGGAAGAGCAAAGGATATATGCAGTGTGTGGAGAATGGAGGGAGAAAGAGCAAAGGAAAAATGGAAAACTAAATGGAAGATATAAAGGAGAAAGAGACAGAGAGACAAAAGAGAAAAGGAGTAATGTGCGTGAAGGATGAAGAGCAGAAAAACAAAGATAATAAGGGAGAGAAAAGGAGAAAGTGGAGATATCGGAGTGTGTGAAAGATAATTGGTCGAGGAGGGAGGGATGACTGTGTGGAAGAGGAAGAGGAGAGAACGGAGATAACAAGGAGGAGAAAAGGAGAAAGGAGGAGATATCGGAGTGTCGGTAGAGGTAGAGGAAGGGAGGTAGAGAGATAGATGGAAACCAGACTAGTAACCAAACAAAGACCGGTAATGGCAGGCAAACAGGTACGTAGATAAGCAGGTAAACAGATAAACAAACACGCAATAAAACGGGTAAGTAGAGAAACAGAATAAAAAGAAGAGCATGCATATAAGTCGATAGAAAGCAGAATAATAAACCAGTGAATTAAACGGCAGGTAGGTAGGTGAAAAGATAGACAAACCCTCAATAATACAGGTGAGTAGAGGGGCAGAAAGGCAGGCAGGCAGGCAGGCAGGGAGGATAAGCACTACCCATTTACCTAGAGGCGCCTCCAGCCGGGCCATAATACCTAGTGAACAGCCACCTCGCAAATCGCCTCCCTCGCATCTTTTACGCAAATCCCCGAAATATACTTTTAAACCCATTTTCGAGTGATCATAACTTTGTGGGTCTACGGGCGGGGGCGGGGGCGATGCGGTGCGGCACGGGGCCTCTAAAATGGGAGTGGCATACGGGGTAATGGCACTCGGTAACACACGTCATCCGCAACACTACCAACGAGGTGCAACACACGTACCTCAGCGCCATGCAACACTGTGGAGTCGGTACACGTTGTTAACTCAAAAATCTGAAAGAAGAAACAAAAAATTTCCAAACCTCTTTAACTCATGATGCAAAACAACTCGAGAATCTTGCTTTTAATTTTAAGGTTGACTTCCAAGACCTTACTTGCTACATCGCTCACCCGCTAAACCTAAGAAAATACTAGAAATAATCCCTCACAGATGCAACCTAAATTAACCTTTTGACCCTACCTCACTTCTTTTACCATTAACAAATAGGTAAGTATATAAAGCAAAATAAGGTAATAAGAAAGTAAATTTAGTCGGGTGAACATACTAGTCTGATGCATAACCTTACTTAATATTACCAGTCCACCGCCTCTCCCTCACCTTAAAAGTCAGCATATAAACAGCGTTGAAAATTAAAGAAAAAGTAAAAATGCGAATTCAGAATAAAAAAGTGAATTCAGAATAAAAAAATGAATTCAGAATAAGAGTGAATTTAAAATTAACGCGAGTTCAGATTACAAGAAAACGCGAATTCATAAAACGAAAATAATGTAAATTCGTAATACTGAAAAATGGTTAATTCTGAATACTAAAAGTGTGAATTCAGATCACACACGCACGAACCAAAAAAATCATTCAAATATACATAAAAAAACATGATTTCATAACAGGAAAAAAATGAGTCGTGTTTCCGGATTAATTTTCGGCCCCACAATGGACAAACATTTTGGGAGGGACATAATAGTTACTTTTATGCATGTTAATCGGGCGTTACCTTTTCTCCATACTAATACCCGCAAATTATTCCCCGCCATAACGACGCGAAGGGTATATAAAAATAACATTCGGGACCTTTAAATCCGATATCCCACTCACTGATACCTGCTATAGATGACGTGATTTCTTGGTGTTTATATTTTTCATACCTGTGCAAACAAATCAATAAATCTATATATAAGCAACGAAATCATACCTGTTGTGCTTACATATTTGTTAAAGCCATTGCAAAAAAAAGAACATAAAAAAAACAACGGCGTGCTTATAAAAAAAAAATTCCACACTAATACAAATTAATAAATAAACAAATAAACAAATAAATAAGTAAATAAATAAGTAAATAAATACGTGAATTTATATATTTCTCACCTTTGCAAAAATATAGATAGATAAATAAATAAATTAATAAATGGCACCTGATATGCCTATATATTTGTACACCTTTGCAATATAAAAAACAAATCAATTAACCAATAAAAAAAAGCACTGCATCTCATCATATGTAAACGCGAGGCAACACAAGACAGTCACACGCCGTAGGTCAGGTGCTCACCACGCTTACTCAGGTGCGGCATCGTGTTCCGTGCCTTGCCGTGGTAGGGGCGGCGGGTGTTTCCGTCCAGCCGGTGAACAAAAATAGTGGATAATAAATAAAGCCTCCCCAATATTTACTGGCCTGGATCATGACAAGCTAAAAAGAAAATGCTCGACCATGTTTTTTTTTTCTTTACCCTTTTTAATCAATACAATTAAAAATTCCACCTATTTTTCGTCATTTACTACGTTTTTGTATTTCCGCGCTTAATAATTAAAAATATCACGGTGGAAAAATTACACAGGAAAGGAAAGAAGGGAAAGTATAATCATAATTTCTTTGTTGAAGCAGATCCTTTTTTTATATTTTCATCTGGAATAACTAAGAGCTCGCTGGAACGTGAAAGGGGAAAGAAAGCTTTTTTCCTCTTTTTTTTCTGTCGGTCGTTTTTATTATTATTATTATTATTATTGTTGTTGTTGTTGTTACTGCCAATATTGTTTCTGCTTCCTCGTTTATACTTCATCTGCCATTATCAAAACTCCTACAACTACAACTGGTACCATTACTATAACCACTATCATTCCATTACTATTACTATCACTACTACTACTACTACTACTACTACTACCACAAACCTCATCCAAAACATCTCCCTCCCCGGAACATAAGGACGGCGGCGGCGCAATGCGAAACAAAACTCCGAAGACAAACGCTGGCTAACAAAGCAATTACCTTAAATGGCTCGTCTACCCCGGGCACTCCATTACTTAGGCTGAATAATCACATGAAATGAGCCTAATTCCGAGCCTTACATACCTCCCTCCTCGCTCCACTTCTCCCTCTCTCTCTTAGTCTCCCCCTTCCGCCAAGTTTAAGTGAACGCGTACTTTTATCTCCGTTTTCTTTTTTACGGACCAATAACACGACTCCTTCTTGGCTTACTATTAATGAAGAAAACGTGACGGGGGATCTAAAGGGGCTGACTATAGGATTTTTATATTAGGGAGAATGGAAGATCGGATAAAGGAGAGGCGATAAAGAGTCAAGAATACGAAAGACGGGATAACGTTATTAGTGTTTTACGAATTCTGGGTTTAACGTTTTAGCCGAGAGCTGGAATTGGTATCTATGTCTGTCTGTTTATCTCTATGTTTCTCTTCCTCTCTCTTCCATGACCAGGCGAAGTAAGGAAGGAAGGAAGGAAGGAAAAAGATACAGAAGGAAAATGTGGAGTGTCGATACAAGAAAAGAAGAAAGAAAGGAAGGACGAAAGAAAGAAATGGTTTAAAAAGGATAGAAGAACAGCATAGGAAGGGAATAGAAGGAAGGGAATGCGATATGTAAGACTAGAAGAGGGAAGCAATGAAATACAAAAGAAGAGTAAGGGAAGGAAAAAAAATAGAAGAAGGGTAGAAAGGAAAATAGAATAAAGGAAGATGGTAGATAAGCCAATTGCATGACGGTGGACAAGAATTAAAAAGAGGTGGTGAAAAAATGGAAAGAGGCTACATATGACTGGGAGAAGAAGGAAAAAAAGAGGGAGGACAGGCGAAGGAAGGGAGAAAAAAAGGGCGACCCAGGAAAAAAAAATGTTAACCGAATTAGGGCAATCCATGCGAGGAGAGGAGGAGGAGGAGGAGGAGGAGGAGGAGGAGAGGGAGAGGGAAAAGAAAAAGCAGGAAGTTTCTTATCGACATCGCCTCAACACCCTCGAAGGAAACTTGAAACAACTTCTAAAACATCGAAGCTCTTTGGAGGAAAAACAAAATCATATCGGAGTTGGAAAGTTAACAGATGTTCATTGATTTTTCCTCAACGACCCAAGAACGAAAAAAGAAAAGAAAATAATAACAAAGAAACGAAACCTTGGAATATGGACACTTAGCTTCCACCAACCTAACAAAGAGGAGAGTATCGAAACACTTCTACACCTGATATTGACCTCTCTTTTGGCCATTCATATTCCTTTACTCTAATATAAGCTCTAATATCTGTTTTGAATGGCCCCTAAAAAAGAATCAAAAGGCAACCGGTAACAACTCCCAATAATCTGACAAACTCTCAACTTTAAATCCAACAACAACAACAACAACAGAATATGAAAACAAGGTAAAGAAACCAAAACTAAAACGAGGCAACATTCATCCTGCGCCCGGCACCCAGACGCACAAAACTCTACGCAGTCCCCACAGCATGTTTCATTTTCTTTCCCGTCCCCTGAAGTTTCCTGCCGTTTAATCCATTACAATCTGGAACTTGGAGAGCGATGGTGAATCAAATTAAGGATCTCACTGGAGTCCCCCACGCCGGCTTTGCAAAGGGGACGGAAAAGAGGAAACGGAAAAGGGGAATGGAGGCAAAGAAGAGGGAGGAAAGAGGAGGAAAAGAGGGAGAGCTTACAGGCTGCGTGGAGGGAAGGGAACGAGATAAAAGGGTTTAGCATCAAGAGGGTGGGACGTTAAGGGGCGTAAGGGAAGGGAGAGGGAAAGGGGTAGTGAGGGTAGCGAAGGGAAGTGCGTCTCTAGGGAGGGAAGGGGAGAAGGGAGAAGGGGAGGCTGTGCATGTTAAGTTCTGATGGTATGGATGGGGTGGAATGCAACAGATTACAAGGGGAGGAAGGGGAGAAAGGGGAGGATGCGAAGGAGTGTGAGGCGGTGTGGAGGTGAGGAAGAGGAAGAGTTAGGAAAGTGTTGCTAAGTGACTTTGAGCACGGAGAAAACTAATATAAAGCCAAATCACTTGTTCTTTATTTATTCTTTTATTTTGTTTGTCTGCCTGTTTGTTTGTCTGTCTGCCTGTCTTTCTAAAAATAATAACAGTGCCAAAATCAGACTTAAATATGCAATAGTGAAAAACGGAACAAAACTCTTCGCCCAAAACATACACGGAAAAAGAATCCTACAGACTCCCATAAAAGAATATAAGTGAAAAATGGAAACATTGTTGCACCGCCCTTCCCCTAAGCCCTACGAATGACTACGATGAATCATATTTGTACAAAAAAGGAACAAGATTCGAAAAAATGAATTAATGGTCGATGGACAGAGTAGAATAATATCATACAACATGAAGTGAAAGTAGTCAATACATAACTTACACGTATAAAATCATATTTACAAAACAAATAAAAAAACTATTACATAGACAAGAGAAAGAACCAAATAAATGAATAAATAGTAAATTGAAGGAACAAAAAATAATACCATACATCCAAGCTATATAAAAAAATGTAAACTTATAAAAAACATCCTCCCCTTTCTCTCCTTCCTCCCGCTGTAATCTGCTGGATTCCACCCCACATCCTCTTTTGCTGTTGCGCTAAACATATCAAAACCCTCCTACGGTTTCTATCCTTCTATCTGTACCGTTATCTTCAGTTTCCTCTCTGACCGATCTATCACTGCTGTAGTAGACGGTCACTGTTCTTCCCCTAAACCTATCAACAGTGGTGTCCCAGAGGGTTCTGTCCTTTCTCTCATTCTCATTCTGTTGTTCATTGATGATCTTCTTTCTAAAACGAACTGTCCTATCCATTCTTACGCCGATGACTCTACTCTGCATTACTCAACTTTTGACAGAAGGCCAACCCAACAAGAACTATACCAGGCTGGAGGCTGCAGAACGCTTAACCTCATACCTTGCCATCATTTCCGACTGGGGCAAGAAGAACGTGGTGTCCTTCAACGCCTCAAAAACTCAATTTCTTCACCAATCAACTCGACACGACTTTCCAAACTCCTCTCCCCTATTCTTCGACAACACTCAGTTGTCACCTTCTCCTACACCAAACATCCTTGGTCTATCCTTAACTCAAAATCTCAACTGAAAGCTCTATATCTCCTCTCTCACTAAATCAGCTTCGTCGAGGTTGGGCGTTCTGTATCGTCTTCGCCCGTTCTTCCTCCCCGCACAGATGTTGTCCATATACAGAAACCTTGTCCGCCCTCGTATGGAGTATGCATCACACAGCTCTCTTGGGCAGAGAAGAGTCAAAGGCTCTTCGTCTCATCAGCTCTCTTCCTCTTACTGACAGTCTTCTTCCTCTTAAATTCCGCCGTCATGTTGTCTCTCTTTCTATCTTCTATCGATATTTTCACGCTGACTGCTCTTCTGAACTTGCTAACTGCATGCCTCCCCCCCTCCCGCGGCCCCGCTGCACTCGACTTTCTACTCATGCTCATCCCTATACTGTCCAAACCCCTTATGCAAGAGTTAACCAGCATCTCCACTCTTTCATCCCTTACACTGGGTAACTCTGGAACAGCCTTCCTTCGTCTGTATTTCCTCCAGCCTATGACTTGACCTTTTTCAAGAAGAGTGTATCAAGACACCTCTCCACCCGGAATTGGCCTCTCTTTTGGCCACTCTTTACTCTTGTCTGTGTGGGAGCGGCAAGTAGTGGGCTTTTTTTTCTACTCTTTTTGTTGCCCTTGAGCTGTCTCCTTTATTGTAAAAAAAAAAAAGAAAATAATACGCATCATTTGAATCAGATTATCATAAAAAAACCTATTCAATGTAAGAGCACACACAAAAAATGCTGAATAAAAAACCAACAACAGATTTTACTGTCCTTGGAAATAAAAGTCACCATGCAACGAGAGAGGATCAGAAACAAACAAAATAGCAAAACAAAACTCGTTGTTGACTTGGCCTCATTAACCACAATTTAGCTTGCGTTTATTCTGACCTTTGACCGAGCACGGGAGGACAAAGGAAGAGACAGGGCACCAAATTGCTACCGGTTATTTCGCCCCACGAGACAAAAATAAAAATAACACAGAAAAAAAAGCTATAAAAAGGAAAGCATCAAGTCTTGTCGGGGCGCGGGATGGAAAAAGCTGCAGGTAAGAGGAAAAAAAATGACGCTGTCAGGCAGAAAAGAGTGAAAAAATTGGGGGTTTACTTTCTTGCACGTGAAGGGGAAAAAAAGACGGGGAGAGTAAAAGTTCAGGCTGGAGGAAATGAAAAAAAAATATGGAAAAGAAGAAAAAACGAAAAAATGAAAAAAAATAGTGATAAAAAGAAGGGGTAAAAGTCACTGGAGGGAAGGAAAAAAAGAACGGAAAGAAAGTCAGTCACTTCCACCCGTAACAGAAGACAGGAAAAAACTCCGCAAGCAAAAAAATAATCTACAAAGAAAAATAAAAGGGAAAAGCCTCAACAAAATAACTTCATCGAAACTGAAAATGGATGAAAATGATTGGAAAGAAAAAAAAATAACGGAAGGATGGATATAAAAGGCGAGAGTGCAGAGAACGAGATGGCCGACACACCTGAGCGGGGAAAGACAGGTGTGGCAGGTGAAACGAGGGATGCTGCGGCTCCTATATTCTCTCTCTCTCTCTCTCTCTCTCTCTCTCTCTCTCTCTCTCTCTCTCTCTCTCTCTCTCTCTCTCTCTCTCTCTTCGTACGCATATTTGCTCATAAACACACGTAAATACATGCTCGTAAGCAAATGAACACTCCAGATTATCAAACATTCTCATTTGCTATTGATATATACGACACACGCACATACACACACACACACACACACACACACACACACACACACACACACACACACACACACACACACACACACACACACACACACACACACACATGAACCGCTCCAGGGTACAGTTAACAGTTCGGGTTACTTGTCAAAGGTTACATGAATATCTGCATAGCTCCCTGACGTTTTACCTGGAAGGATCAACTCGGCTGAGATTCGAACCCTGGCCTGCAGATTCAAAGCTAGACCTGAAAACCAATACACCACGGAGGTTAAAATGATGGAAGTGGTGAGCTGTAGAAGAAGAGGATTATAGAAGGGTTGTGATATGAAAAGGGAACAAACAAAGGTATTAAAGACTAGAGATAAAATATTGTTAGCGTCAAGTTCTTCCTTTACACATACTCCAACGCCACGGAAACTCGAACATAAATCCGGTCCCATTTGAGAGCGAGAAAAAAGTCACAAGCAATGTATCTGTGAGTCCAGGATTAAGTGATCCCTTTCTTGCAGCCTCAAGGGAAGCCTCCGCCTCTACTTTCGCACAGGTGGAATGAACAACAGGTGCAGCGGACCCCTCCTCTTCAAGGACACAGCGCCTCATCAATATTGCACGACCCCCGCTCCGCGCTACCTGAGGAATACCTTCATCTTTCACGCTACGACGGCACGGCATTTGAGGCAAGAAAACCTAACATATCACGCATTCATATCTCATCACGGGGGAGAAGAGAAATGTATTATACTCAGAAAACCAAGACTTGTGCACTCATACAGCAACGAGACTTAGACACACACAAACACACACACATGCGCGCGGGGTGATGGTAAGACGTGTGTGTGTGGGTGGGTTGCTTTATCGCGCACACACACACACACACACACACACACACACACACACACAGATGCACTAACCCTCTCCACACTTAGCAATAGATCATAAAAAAAACATGCCATCTTGACCTTGCGAAAAAAAAGATCAAGGCAAGAAGACAAGAGAGAAGGAAAGAAATTGAGACCGCGGATGATGTTCACTCAGTTCCAAGTAACAAAGACACACGATCCGTTTCCTGCAATCTCACCAGACACCTGAGGACAGCATACCCAAACCCATTACAGGAACGGGAAATGGATAACAAGACCGGAGCATTTAGACAACCGACGAAACGATTAACCACAAATAGATACAACGCCAAGAACACACACGAAAGCCCACGCAAAAATAGGACAAACTGCGGAATATCTTGAGTTGGCGATTGGTAGAGTTAAAAAATGCAAAGGAACACTAGAGCACAGGGATGGTAGGACACACACACACACACACATCTGCAAGCCTTTTTCCCACCTGTATATCCTCCCGGCCGGCGTTCTCCTTGGCGCAATGTTGTGTCCCATGGTACTGTATGCAAGGCGAGGGGCACTCAAGGGCATACAGACACATTTACATTGCGAGAGGAACATGGGGGAGAGGTATTGTGTGAAGGCGGGGGGAGGGGGAGTTAAAGTGCGAAGAGGGGAGGTTAGAGTATGATTGTGGGGTGGGCAATGTGGATGGGTCTTATTGTGTGTGTAGGGAAAGTGTGTGTGTGTGTGTGTGTGTGTGTGTGTGTGTGTGTGTGTGTGTGTGTGTGTGTGTGTGTGTGAGTGTTTTTTTCTGATAGGTGTTGAGTGCGTGCATGGAGGGGTGAGGAAATTGCTTGTGTGTCGAGGGGGGTTATTGTGTTGTGTAGGGAGGGGTGGGGTAAGGGAGTGTGTGTGTGTGTGTGCGTGGAAGTATGAGGTGAAAGTGTGTGTGTCTGAAACTCAAGTGTGTATATGTGAGGGAGGAAGTCAGGAGGGGAGCTCATAGAGTCTTTGCCTGTCTGTCTGCCTGTCCGTCTCTCTCCTTTACCAGACTTAAGCGAAAGGAAAGTAATATTTCCCGGTGCATTAAAATCGTCTTTCAGTGAGGCTGGGACGTATTGTGAAGGGAAAGAAAAAGTATGTGATGCGCAAAATATCTGAAATACCAAGAAGGAAGCATTTCAGTCGCGCGGGAGAGAGAAAATGAAACAAAAAGAAATAGCATCAACACCTCTCAGTAACCAACACCAATTACTCCTTTTGCCATCTTCTTCTTCCGTACCAGTTCTGTAAAAGCTGCGAGTTGTGATCCCTTGCATTACCTCTATTAGTGCCAAAAAAAAAAAATAGTGTGAAAATGCCAAATAAGTAAGGTTGCCCATATGCGATAAATACGAAATCATCACGGGAAAATAAATGACAGTTGCAAAATAGGTGAAGAAAACGGAGAATAGAAGACGAAGCTGAAATATCCCAAAATAACGCCTCTCTTGTCTGTCCTTTCTTTCTTCTTATTTTTTTTCTTTTGCATTCTGGGAAGAGCGACATCACAGAATAGAGAAGGCAACACGGTGAGTAAATATAGCCCGGATTATAGACACACACACACACACACACACACACACACACACACACACACAAGAATCAGTAACACGTATTTTGCGTTACCATACTAAAATAAACGATGAAGAAAGGAAACAAGGAGTGAGAAATAACGAACAAATGGAGAAAAACCTAGAAGTACAGTAATAACGACGGGCGAACCGAAATAAATGATCGTGTTAAAAAAAAAAAAGGTATTCGAACGCATTTTTCGTCCATCTGAGAATATGCGAACATAGAAAAAGTTAGCGTTGGGGAAGGACAAGTCAAACACTCATCATCATCATCATCATCAAGGTTATCAAAGTCGCTGTAACGAGGCAGAGAAGGGATGCGAAACTATCATTCTCTTTCTCTGTACAATATACCAGTCCTAATTTTTCTCTATTCTCCCTTCTTTTCCTTCTTAATAGTTCCTTTTCTTCTTTCGTCTTCCACATCCCCTATCTTCTTTTACCATGCTCTCTGTATCGCTATCTGTGCACAATATATCATTTCTCCCTATTCTCCGTTATCCAGTTTTCCTTCTTAATCATTACCTTATCCTCTTTCGTCTTCCACATCCCCATCTTCTTTTACCATGCTCTATTCATCGCTATCTATGCATAATATATAAACCTTCCTATTCACCAGTCTCCCTTCTTCTTTTTAATCATCACTTTCTCTTCCTACATCTTCTACATCCTATTCTTCCTATACCATGCTTTCAAAACCCATCTCAACCCAACCTAAACTTCTATCCCTATTTACCTATTAATCTAGTATCCTTATCCCTTATCCTACTCTCCCTATTAACATCCTACACCCCATTATCCCTTTTTATATTAGATCTTTATTCCCTCACCAAAAGATAAACACAAACAAGCAAATATGAAATGAAAGACAGCGAAGGATAAAAAGATAAACAAGAAAATAAATAGAAAACAAGTCAGTCGATCTTTGCACATAATCCTCCGTTAATGATCGTAAAAGTGCGAGGGACGAGTGTAATTGAGGTAAGACAAAGAGATATCGATAGCCCGCGATGGCACTCAGGTATTCTCCTCCGTAACCTTTAATTAGCGCGAGGACAGGTGAGTGGTTAAAAGTGATCACCTGTTCATAAATCCGTGCAGAAAAATATTATTAACGTGTTTTATTGTTGATGGTTTAATTTAGTGCGTCATATTGATTTGTCTGTCTACCTGTCTGTCTGTCTCTCTCTCTCTCTCTCACTTTTTTCTTTTTTCTTTTGTTTTATTTTTGTCTCTCTCTCTCTCTCTCTCTCTCTCTCTCTCTCTCTCTCTCTCTCTCTCTCTCTCTCTCTCTCTCTCTCTCTCTCTCTCTCTCTCTGTATTCTTTTCTCTTTCTATCTCTCATTTTTTTATTCTTTCATTTTCTTTCCTTCTCTCTCTCTCTCTCTCTCTCTCTCTCTCTCTCTCTCTCTCTCTCTCTCTCTCTCTCTCTCTCTCTCTCTCTCTCTCTCTCTCTCTCTCTCTCTCTCTCTCTCTCTCCCTCCACTTCTCCTCCTCCTTCTCCTCCTCTCCTCCTTTCCTCCTCCTCCTCCTCTCTCCACCACTCCTTGTCCCTCCGTGTCCTCCTCCTCCTCCTCCTCCTTTCCTCCACCTCACCTCTCGCCATCACTCTTCCTCACCGTCTCCCTCCTCCTTCTGTTCTTTCCTCCTCCTCCCTCTGCTCTTTTTCCTACCCTCGTCATTTCTCCTCCACTTCATGTCTCCCTCCCCTTCGGCACATTTTTTTTTCTTCCACTGCATATCTTCCTTCTCCGCCTCCTCCTCCTTCTTCCCCCTCGTCTTCGTCCTTCTTCCTCTCCTCCTCCTTCTCGCCTTGCCAGGAAAAAACTTAATTCTTTCATCCCTTTCTCCTCTTCCACCTTTCTTTCTTTATTTTTATTCGTCTCCCAGCAACCATTTTTATCTTTCCATGCACAATATATTAATCCCTCAATTTTTCCTTTCTCCTTCCTCCTCTTCCTTCTTCTTAATCGCTCCCGTCACTTCGTCCATTTCCATCTTCCCATCTTCCTCCCCCATGCCCTCTAATCCCATCCCATTTCAATCCAATTTTATATCCCCTTTTCCATTTCCTCTCGCCCATATAAACCTTTCCATGTCCTAAAATAATTCATCTGCTCCTACCTGCTAACCACATGTGACCTATCTTTATTCTTTCCATCCCCTACATGATCCTCTAACTAATTTATTCACGTGTTCTCTTACCCTCGCTATTGTTTCACCTTCTCTTATCCTTTATTTAAACTATTCATCGCCTTCTTCAACCATCTATCGTGCTTTCTATCTTTTCCTCGCTCGTATGGAGAAGATGTAGGACCTCCCCTTCTTGAACATCTATGTCTATATTACCCCTTTTCTTATATTTTCCCTTGTTTATATTATTCTCTGCCTTCTTAAACCATTGATATAACATTTCTCCTTTTCACCTTCATATACACCTCAATTCATCTTCAATCATTCTCTTCTTCATTATCTCCTACGGCCCTTCATATCATATTCCCTCATTCTTCTCTCACCTCTTAACAGTATTCTTCTAATCTGTAATCCTTCACTATGTCTCTTTTTCAAGCATTCCCTCACTGTTACATACTTGTTACTTAGTACTTCCATTATTAGTACATCAAATCACTTTCCCTCATTCTTCTCTCTTATCAACATTATTCTTCAAATTCATAAACCCTCAAACTAGTGTCTCTCTCGTCCATTCCCTTAGATGAACCTCAACTTAAGTCTTCACTCTCTCCTATTTCCCTTATCTCTCCCTCCAGCATCCCTCTTAGATAATGATATGGTCCCTCGATGCTGCCCGTCTCCCCTGCGGCCCCGTCAGCGCCTCCAGACATCAAGGCGCCTAGTGAGCCAGGTCTGAGGGAGCCACAGGAGGTTTCAAGGTCGGGGTGATGGTGGCGGGGAGGAGGGACGGGGATGGGAGGAGGGGAAGGTGACTGTTTTGGTAGTGAAGGGTTTATGTGTGTGTGTGTGTGTGTGTGTGTGTGTGTGTGTGTTGTTGTGTTGCTGTGTTGTGTATTTGTGTGTTTTGGTACTGAAGGATTAATGGTTGTGTGTGTTATTAGTGAGTTTGTGTTGTGTTGTGATGTGTTTTTGTGTTGTATGTTTGAGTGTGTTGTGTTGTTGTGTTGTGTGTTTGTGTGTGTTTTGGTACTCAAGGATTAATGGTTGTGTGTGTTATTAGTGGGTTTGTGTTGTGCTGTGATGTGTTTTTGTGTTGTATGTTTGTGTGTGTTATGTTGTGTTGTGAATGTGTTTGAGTTTGTTGTGGAAGAGGGAAAGGGAAGTAGGAGAATATGATGAGAGATGGAGGTGCTGTGTAGTGTTGTGTTTGTATGTGTTGTATCATGTTGTGAGTATGTTTATGAGCGTGTTTTGGAAGAGGAAAAGGAGGTAGGTGAATATGATGAGAGATGGAGACTTACACATAATATACACATACATACCTACATATACAAACGACCCCTTCCCACCAAACAAACACAACCATAACACACACACACACACACACACACACACACACACACACACACACACACACACACACACATCCATCTCCACCACACACACACACACACACACACACACACACACATCCATCTCCACCACACCACACACGCACCCAAAAGCAAACCAAGATAAACACACGCAACACTAAATGCTCATCTCGGTTCCTGGAGCAAACGCCACGAGGAAGCGGGAACTCAAGTCGATCACCTTCCCACAAACAAACTAATCAATCCGTCTTGAAGGTGAGAACCCAATTACCTGCCAAAGCCCCATTTACCTGTCCCTAATTAGACCCCTTGATTCGCCTCTCCATTCCACCTGGGAAAACGAGAATAGATGATGACAAGGAAGAGGAGAAGGAGGAGGTGAAAGGATGGATAAATGGAGGGATGGCGACAGAAAGTGATTGGAGAAGGTGAAGAGATGAGAAAAATATAATGGATGGAGAGAGAAGAAGAGTTTGATTTAGGAAGAGGAGGAGGAGATTGAGAAGGAGAAGAAGAGGATGAGGAAAACGATAGCTGATGATAAAGAACAAAAAACGAGTAAAAATACAAAAATAGGAAAAGAAGAAGAGGAAGGGGAGGAGGAAGGAAAAAAAGATGAACAAAAGGAGAAGTGAAGGAAAATGAAAAAAAAAGAAAGATGAATAAGGATATGATGCAAGAAAAGATTACTGAGAAAGACGCGATAGAATGTTCAAAGATGATGATAGGAAGGCGGGGAGGTTGAGAAAAAGGAGGAAAAGAATTCAGAAAGGAAGGGAAGATGGTTGAGTGGGTGAGGTAATGGAGATGAAGGAAGGGAGATGATGATGTAGGAAACGAAGGAGCGAAAGAGGGAGGTAGGAGATGTAGGACGCAAGGAAGGAAGAGGGAGACAGCGAGTGAGGGAAAAAATATACGATGGAGAAAGTGAGAGAACGGGAGGAGATAAAGAAAATGAAGAAGTGAAAGAAAGAATAAAAGAATGAAGAAGGGAGAATAGACAAGTGATGGGTGGAGCAGTGGATGAGTGGCAGATAATAGATGACTTCGATGCATTTTGAGGAGAGGAAAAAGAAGACATTAGCTGATTAAAAAATGAATAAATAAGGAAAGGAGGACAAGGAGACGAGAAAAGGGAAGGACGAAGGAGGAATAGAAGAATGAGAAGCGGAAGCGATGATAAAGAATGGAAGCAGCAGAGCCATTAATGAATGAGTGAATAAATTAATTAAAGAGTTACCTAATGAATATGGGAATAAATGAATGTATGATTATATGAATGAATTAGTGATTTTATGAATTAAATACTGAAATATTTGAGTTAATGATATGGTGATAAATTAGATAAAGTAAATGAATTAACTAATGAGAATGAATGAATAAAGAGAAAATAAGAAAAGCACAATATGAAGATAGGAAGATAGGAAGAAAACAATAGGGAAAAGAAGGAAAGAAAAAAAAGAGGAGGAAGAGAATAATAAGTGAGAGAAAAAAGGAAGGAAAGAAGGAAAGAAAGAAAAGTGGAGGAGGAGGATAGGGAGTGAGAGAAAAAAGGAAGGAAAGAAGGAAAGAAAAGAGGAGGAAAAGGAGATAAAGTGAGAGAAAAAAGAAGGAAAAAGAGAAAAGAGGAGGAGGAGGATAGAAAGTGAGAGAAAAAAGAAAGGAAAGAAGGAAAGAAAGAAAAGAGGAGAAATAGGATAGGAAGTGAAAGAAAAAAAAGGAAGGAAAGAAGGAAAGAAAGAAAAGAGGAGAAATAGGATAGGAAGTGAGAGAAAAAAAAAGGAAGAAAAGAAGGAAAGAAAGAAAAGAGGAGGAAGAGAATAGGAAGTGAGAAAAAAAAGAAAGGAGAGAAGGAAAAAAAAGGAAAAATACGAAAAAACTATGAATTCGGGAGAAAGATAGAAACTGCGAGACCAAAATGAAAAAAAAAATGAATATAATAATAAAAAACAAAAAAAAGTAGATAGAAAAAGCGAAATAAAAAAAAAGAAAGAATGGAGGGACGAATTGAAAGGTGGCTAAACTTAGACCAAACGAATGTAACAAAGAGGATGCGGGAACACACACACACACACACACACACACACACACACACTCCCACATACATTCATACTACCCACTACCGAACGCACACACACGCACACACACACACACTCTCTCTCTCTCTCTCTCTCTCTCTCTCTCTCTCTCTCTCTCTCTCTCTCTCTCTCTCTCTCTCTCTCTCTCTCTCTCTCAATAAACATAAGTGAATGATAGCCTGAGAGACACCTTGAGAAACAGGCTGACGAGGACGATGACAAGGGTGGTGGTGGTGACAGTGATGATGATGGTGATGGTGATGATGGTGGGAAGGTGATAGTGGTGGTGAGAGTTGTGGTGTTGGTGGTGATAGTGGTGATGACGATGTTTTTGTTATTGTTTTTGATGGTGCTGTGGTGTTGCTTGGTAGTGCTGTTGCTGTTGTTGTTGTTGGTGGTGGTGGTGGTGTTGTTGTTGGTGGTGATGGTGGTGATGCTGATGGTTTTCTTATTGCATTTGTTGTTGTTGTTGTTGGTGGTGGTGGTGGTGATGATTCTGTTCATGTTATTGGAGTTTGAGATGGTGTTGTGTTGGTGTTTCTATTTGTATTGGTACTGTTGTTGTTGTTGTTGTTGGTGGTGGTGTTGCTGTTAGTGGTGTTGTTGGTGATGGTGATGGTGGTGTTTGAGTCCAGATCAGCATAACGATAACACTCCCCTTTTTTCGCCACCTCTTCCCTCCAAGACAAGACGCCTCGTTAGCGCGCCGCTTGGCCAAACTCGCGTCCAGGTTTTAGTAATCCAGTTCGTCCGAGTCTGAGCTATGTGTGTGTGTGTGTGTGTGTGTGTGTGTGTGTGTGTGTGTGTGTGTGTGTGTTAATTAAGTTAATCTCTTGTCTTTTCTCCTTTCTCTACTCTTTTCTTCTCTTCGATTTTCTCCTTTCCTCCCTTCCTTTCCTTTCCCTTTCCTTCCCTTCCATTCCCTTCCTTTTCCTTCCTTATTTCCCTGCCTTCTCTCTCTCTCTCTCTCTCTCTCTCTCTCTCTCTCTCTCTCTCTCTCTCTCTCTCTCTCTCTCTCTCTCTCTCTCTCTCTCTCTCTCTCTCTCTCGAATATTACCACAAAAGGCGTAACGTTTCATGGCCGCCACTTATAATATTTTTTTCCTCTTTCTTGGACGCAATCGGAGTCACCTGCATATTTTTGGCTTTTACGTTGATTGTCCGAACGAGGGGAGGCGATTATTACCTTCCTCTATTGAAGCTGCTTGTTATCTCCCTTGTTTGTTTCTTTGTTTATATTAGCTGTTTTTTTTTGTTTGTTTTCATCTTTGCTTTTGTGTTCGTATCTTGCTGTTCATGTTTTTTATGGCATATTTTTGTTAGGTTTGTTTTCACTTGACTTTTATGACTCTTTCTTTTCTTTTTCCTCCTCCTCCTCCTCTTCCTACTGCTACTACTACTACTATTACTTCTATTACTACTACTACTACTACTACCACAACTACTACTGCTACTACGAACACCCCCACACACCTCCTCACCCCCCTACATATAAAACATACACACCTAATACCCTTCCCCTTCCACCCCTCCACCCGTCACCATCACCAACATCACTACATCATCACCACCAGCAGCATCACCACATCTTGGCGTTTCTAATCTCGCCTCACGCAGCCTTCCCAGCATCCCCGCGAGGCAACAGACGTATGCTAACAATCATCTCGGTGAATAACAATGCAGGTGAAGGGAATGGGCAATTAGCGAGCCTTACCTGTCCGCCCTTCCCGTCTAGTTGCGCGCGCTTACCTGAGGCCCCACAGACACAGGTAAGGATGGCTGGAGCTTAATTGTTTTCATTACGATCCTCTCCCTGTTCAGATGAAAGGTTGTGGTGGTGGTGGTGGTGTGGTGGTGGTGGTGTGGTGGTGGTGGTGGTGTTGAGGGATTAGTGGTGATGATTGTGGTGGTTTATGTGGTGTTGTTCCCTTGCTTGATTAAATGTTGCTCTCTCTCTCTCTCTCTCTCTCTCTCTCTCTCTCTCTCTCTCTCTCTCTTTCTCAGATATAATACGTTTCAAAGACTGACAGACTGAATACCAAAGCAAAAAGAGCAGAATTTCTAACCCATTATACTCTCACTCTCACTCTCACTCTCTCTCTCTCTCTCTCTCTCTCTCTCTCTCTCTCTCTCTCTCTTTCGGCTCACAGCAGACTGGACTCACTGCCCTCTCCCTCACCTTCGCCTCAGTAACTTTCCTCCGTTTGTCTCTCTTTATCGCTCTCCCCTGATACTGCTGCTCCTCATCCATCATAGCCAACGAGAGAGCGAGAGAGAAATGGGGGGGGGGGAGGAAGAGAGAGAGGAAGGGGATAAGGAGGAGAGAGGGAGATACTACTACTACAGCCAATACTACTACACAGAAAAAACTAAAAAGAATAACCCAAACAAAAGAATATGAGAAACAAACCGGAAGACAAGACATAGACGGATAGGAAAAGGAAAGGGAAAAGGAAGGAGAAAAGAAGGAAAAGCAACAGAGTAAAGAGGAAGGGAAAGCCATAAAAGAGGAAGGAGGGAAGGAAGGGAGGGTGATGATGATGATGATGATGATGTGTGTGTGTGTGTGTGTGTGTGTGTGTGTGTGTGTGTGTGTGTGTGTGTGTGTGTGTGTGTGTGTGTGTGTGTGTGTGTTTCGAAAAGTCTTTGCTACATTCATCCAAGTGTGTTGCCTTTTGTGTTCTGTGGTGTCACTTTTCACAAAGAGGAGAAAAAAAGAAGAGAAAAAAGAAAAGAAAGAAAAATACAAAGAGTTGGTGCTATTTTTCGCGCCGTGGGTGAAGTAACACACATCAGTTTTTTAAATGGATACGGATTTTGTTTTTGGTGTGTGTGTGTGTGTGTTTAAGTTTGAGTGTGTGTATTTACTTGTTTATTTGTTAGCTTGTACGTGTGTGCGTGGGTGTGTATTTGGTTCATAGAAATCTCTTAAGAACGGAGTCTGGGACACTGATAACGTTAACACTAATCTCAAAGGAATGATCTAGTTTGGGAGCCTTATAATAGTTTACGATAATATATTCAGATATCATAATTTCATGCGTATTTCTATAAGTATCGCAGTCTATTGTTATGCAAGTAAAAACAGAAAGGAAAACATATCATGACCTTCTATTCTTCGTGGTAGTGTATCGCGTCAGAAGCTATCAAGGCCGGTGTCAACACGGCCCCTGAAAGGACTTTGATAACTTGCATCCTCCGCGACTCCGCTTGTGGGTGGCGCCGAAGCCCTTCCGTGCCTCAATAGCGACACTCAAAGCCACATAAGTTTCCTTCAGTTACCCCCTTCTTCCTCCTTCCAGCACCTCCCTTACCCCCTTCCTCCTCCTTCCAGCACCTCCCCTACCTCCTCCCTCTTTCACTATTCTACCACCTTCCTCCTCCTTCCAGCACTCCTCTACCTCCTTCCTCCAACATTTCCCCTACCTCCTTCCTTCCTCCTCCAGCACCTCTCCTTCCTCCTTCACTTCATGTTCTTTCTTCTTTTGATCCCAGTTACCTCCTTCCTCCTTTCCTCTAATACTTATTTTTTATCTTATTTTTTTCCTCCTTCCTCCTCCCTCCAGCATCTCTCCTGCCTCCTTCGTTTTCCTGTTATTTCTCCTTTTGATCCCTGTTGCCTATTTCCTCTTCCCTCCTCTCTCTTTTCCTCTTCTTCCTCCTTTTGATTCTTGTTACCTCCTTTCCCCTTCCTTCTTTCTCCAGCATCTCTCCTGCCTCCTTCGTTTTCCTGTTATTTCTTCTATTGATTCCAGGTACCTCTTTCCTTCTTCGCCCTTTCCCATTATTCTTCCTTGTTACTTCAGTTAGCTCTTTCCTAATTCTTTCCTTCCTCCTTTCATCATATTCCTCCTTTTCTCTATCCCAGTTAGCTATTTCCTACTTCTTCCTCCCTCCAGCATCTCACTTTCCTTCTTCTCTTTCCTCTTCTTCATCTTTTTTATTCCAGTTGCCTCTTTCCTGTATCCTCATTCGTCTTCTCGACCTCACTTCTTTCCTTCCCCTCGATCTCTCCCGCCACATTTACTCTGCATTTATTTTTCCATTTCATCCCAGTTAACTCCTTCCTCTTTTCTCTCTTGCTCCTCCTCTGCACTCTACGTTCTTCCTTCCTTTTCTACACCCTCTTTCATCTCTCTCTCCCATACTTCTCTTCACTGGTTCTTCTCCCTTACTCCTAATTCCACCTCTCCTACAATTTATTTATTTCCTCTTTTCTTCTTCCTACTCAATCCCTTCATCCCTTCCTTCTTCCTTCCTCCCTTACCTATATAATTTACATCTGCCTCCTTAGTCCTTCACCTCTCCCCTTTTGACTCTATTAACACACTGACACTCCTTACCCTCTAACTTCCCTCCCCTTAATCCAGGTAGACGGAAAGGTTATATAGTAGTTATTGATAAGTGAGACGGTGAAGGCTTACGGCAGAGAGGGAGGGAGAGAAAAGGAGGAAGGGAGAGGGATATGGGAAGAGAAATAGATGGATACAGATATACAGATAAATATAACACTATCATCACTCCTCCTCCTCCTCTAAAGCGAAAACGAAGTACAGTGGAAGGAAGCAGAGGTGGAAAGGAGGATTGGGTAAGAGGGCGGGTGGGCGGTGTGAGGGATATCGTGGAATGCTTAAAAATCGTGGCCTCTTATCGCTGGGAAAATATTGTTCGGCGTGGGAAATCTTCTCCGGCTGGATCAGGAGTAAGACTGGCCTTCCGATCCTCTATTATCCAGAGAGAGAGAGTGAGTGAGAGAATGAGAATACGAGGTTGGAAGGAGTATCAAAAGAAGAAGGATGAGAAGAAAGAGGAAGAAATATGGAAACATGGAATGACAGGCAACAGAAAGCCTATTGGCTCATTAAGAGGTTGCCTGCTGTAGAGCCGTGATCTACCTGACAGTCACTTGGTGCCTGCAGAGCAGTTTAAGGCATTTCGGTGCGTATTTTCAGTTCACTCCTGTTGTCACGAAGTGACGGTCGATGCGATTTTTGAAGGAGTTGATGGTTTCTGCACTTACTACTTCAGCAGGGTTGTCGTTCCAATTTCGTATGACTCGGTTAGAGAAGAAACTCCTACCAATGTCTGTGTTGCATCGCTACGCTTGAATGGGCAGGCCGTTGCTTCTAATTCTTCAGTTGGTCTGTAGCTCAAAGAGCTGGAAGTGGTCGACGTTACTGAAGTTCTTTAGGTACTTAAAGACCTGAATCATATCCTCCCGTATGCGTCTCTTTTCCAGCGTGAAAAGGTTATGTTGCCTGAGTCGTTCTTCATACGGCAGGGCTCTCAAGGGTGGAATCATCTTCGTAGCGCGTCGCTGGATTCTTTCTAATAATTCAATGTCTTTTCAGTAATTAGGGGACCAGAATTGTACCGCATACTCGAGGTGAGGTCTTACCATTGAGTTGTATAAAGATAACATTACTTCCGGCGTCTTATATTCTAAGTTTCTTGCAATAAACCCGAGACTAGTTTTGGCTTTGTTATATGCTTTTTTACAGTGTTTTGCGTGTTTTAGGTCACTGCTGATAGTGACTCCAAGATCCGATTCTTCCTGCACGACCTGCAGAGGAATCCCACGCATGTTGTATGTATGGTTACTGTTTCTGGAAGCAAAGTGTATGGCTTTGCATTTGTCAACGTTGAACGACATTTGCCACTTTTCGGACCACTGGATGATCTGGTCAAGGTCCTTCTGGATGACTTCACAGTCGGCAGTCGTGAGGGCCCTTCCGCCCACTTTGGTGTCGTCGGCAAATTTTGATAGGGAGGATTTCAATCCCGCTTCCAAGTCATTGATGTATAAGATAAAGAAAATGGGTCCCAACACCGACCCCTGGGGTCAGAAGCCTGCCCGTTGAGTGAAACTTGCTGCTTTCTTTTGGTAAGCCAATCTCTTATCCATGCAGTCAGGTTTCTTCCTATACCCGCTGACTTAAGTTTGTAAAGGAGTCGCTCGTGTGGCACCTTGTCGAAGGTTTTCTGGAAGTCCAGGTATATGACATCGCTTGGAATGTGATGATCCCAGTTATCGTATATACCTTGGAAGAAGTCCAATAGATTCGTTAGGCAAGAAAGCTTATTTCGGAAACCGTGCTGTGTGCCAGAAATTATATTATTTTCTTCTAGGAAGTTGACAAGTTTGTCTCTAATAATCTTCTCAAGGATTTTGCCTGCCACTGATGTTAAACTTATAGGCCTGTAGTTTAGGGCAACGTTCTTATCTCCTTTTTTTGTAGATCGGGGTGACGGTCGCCATTTTCCAGTCGTCGGGTACATTGTTCAGTTTGTGCTTGTGAGGGGCTGCAGTATTTGCTGTTTCAGTTCTTTCAACAACCGCGGTGACAAGTTGTCAGGACCTGTTGACTTGTTCGTGTAGAGTTTGTCCAAGTAATTTTTCACGTCTTGGGCGGATATTGTGTCAATTTCCAGCGGCGTAATCCCCCTCGGAGGAACGGGGCCTTCGGGTAGAGTTTCTTTGTCTTCGATCGTAAATACGGACGCAAAGTTACTGTTGAGGAGGATGAGGAGGAGGATGAGGAAGAGGAAGAGGAGGAGGAGGAAGAGGAGGAGGAGGAGGAGGAGGAGGAGGAGGAAGAGGAGGAGGAGGAGGAAGAAAAGTTAAAAGAACACGAAACCACTGAAGGCAAGACAACAAAACAAAAACAAATAAATCCTCACGTTTTTACATTCCTCCTCCTCCTCCTCCTCCTCCTCCTCCTCCTCCTCCTCCACTTTGCTGCATCGGGAGTGAACTGAACGTATCCAAGAGTAGGTGCACAAGTGCTTTAATCCTTCCCTGCAAGCCACTCCTATGGCAAACGGATTGATTAAATCACTGAAAGCAGGCAGCCTAGTAAAGAGCCAACAGGCTTTCTGCTGCCTGCTAGTCCATGTTTCCATGTTTCCTTCTCCTCCTCCACCTTCTCTTCCTCTTAGATGCGTGATGAAGACCCAAGGAACATCAAAGAAAAGTTGAAAGTCGGTGATCTTGTCTTGGCCACTACGAGACACCAAGGAGACACGAACCCAGCAGACGAGACCAGACGACCAACCGATGGGCCAGCCACTCATATTGACAGACAGACAGACAGACAGACAGACACGGAGAGGCGGTGATGGGAAAGTAAACACAGACAGAGAGGCAACCAATAAGACAAACAAAGATGAAAGATGTAGATAGATAGATAGCTGTATAGATAGATATATAGATGAAGAGAGAAGGATAAATAGATAGATAGATAGATAGATAGATAGAAAAAAGAGAAAGAGAAAGACAGCCAAGAGACAAGACAGAAAGAAAAGCAGACAAACACAAACTCACTCGAGGCCGGACAAGAAAATCAGATACGAAAGTTCATGTTTTCCTATGTATTGAAAGTATAAAGAAGCACCTCGCCCTCTGGCAATACACACACACACACACACACACACACACACACACACACACACACACACACACACACACACACACACACACACACACACACACACACACACACACACACACACACACACACACACACACACACACACACACACACACACACACACTTTAAACTCAACAAGACAATATGTAAACATTTCCTCCCCTTCTATATTTTTCCCTTCCTCCCTATTTTCCATTTGTTTCCCTTTTCCTTTCCTTTTAACTTCCCTTCATCTTCTCTTTTTTATCCGTTTTTACTCCATCCTCTTTACTCTTCCCTCTTTCTTTTCTATCTTCACTCCCTTCGTTTCCTTCACTTTTCTTCTTTTCCCTTGATTATTTCTCTTTTCCTCTTCCCTTTTTCCCTGTTTCCCTTCCCCTTCCTCTTTTCCTTCCCCAATTAAGCCTCTCATTTCCTCTTTACTCTTCCCTCTTTCTCTTCTATCTTCACTCCCTTCGTTTCCTTCACCTTTCTTCTTTTTCCTCTTTTCCTTCCCCAATTAAGCCTCTCATTTCCTCTTTACTCTTCCCTCTTTCTCTTCTATCTTCACTCCCTTCGTTTCCTTCACCTTTCTTCTTTTCCCATGATTATTTATCTCCTCCTCTTATTCCCTTTTTCCCTCTGTTTCCCATCCCCTTCCTCTTTTCCTTTCCCAATTAAGCCTCTCATTTCCCCTCTTTGCCTTTCCCTTTTTCCTCTCTATTCCCCTCCCCTTTCCTGTTCCCACTCTAACTCACCTTTCTCTCTCCCCTTTCCACGTATTTTGCTTCGTTCACTTCAAGATGAATTACACTTTTAGGGAGATTAATACCCTTATGGGGGGGGAGGAGGAGGAGGAGGAGGAGGAGGAGGAGGAGGAGGAGGAGGGGGGGGAGATATAGCATGGTGTATTCCCATCCCCTTACCCCTCTCTCCCCTCCCCCCCCCTTCACCTCCACCCTTCGTCCGTGTTAGTGGGAAAACTGTACTTGTTATTTCTCTCCCTTCGGTGGTGGTGGAGGTGGTGGTGGTGGTGGTGGTGCTGTATTAGTATTGATGGTGATGGATTCGTTGGGTGATGAGTGTGCTAATGGTGGCGGTGGTGATGGCGGTGATAATGGTAATGATCCAGGTGGTGGTAGTGGTGGTGGTGGTGGTGGTGGTGACAGGAAAAATGCTGGTGCGAGGATAGCTTGAAAAAAATTGGGTTAAAATATCAATGTTTGGGAATAAAAGAGAAATTTGAGGTAAAAAAGTAAAGAGGAAGAAGGAAAAATGGCAAAAATGTTGAAAAGATAAATGTTGTGACAGGAAAAATGTTAGTGTGATAATATAACAATAAAAGAAAATATATAAAAAAATGAGTTCACGGAAAGAAAATGAAAAACTAATATGAAAAGTAATAAGGAAAAGGGGAAATAGTAAAAAAAATCTAAAAAAAAAATAGATTGGGTGACAGGAAAAATGTTAGTGTGCTAATATAACAATAAAAGAAAATATATAAAAAATGAGGAGTTCACAGAAAGAATATGGAAAACTAATAAAAAGAGTAATAAGAGAAATAGGAAAAAAAATAGGTGATAGGAAAAAAAGTGCTAATTTAACAAAAGAAAATAGAAAAAAAGGAAATCATACGAAGAAAATGGAAAACTAATATAAAGAGCAACAAGAAAAAAGAAGAAATAGTAAATATGTGGTTAAAAGGAAAATCTCACAGTAGAAATAACAGTATACTTTAAGGTCTTGAATGGAAAGGTATAGAAAACAACAACGAAAGGCAACAAAAACTGAAGGAAAAACACGGGTAAAAACAACAATGAAAAATGAGAGTAAAAAAAAAAAATAGAAAAAATGAGGGCGAGAGGTAGAAGGTTGTAAATAAAGGTAAAAAAAGAGGTCGGTAGGAGAGAAGAGTTGAAACCATGAAGTAACAATAATATGAATTTTGCTAGACGTATGTTATATAAAGTCTAAACATAACAGTACATATAAAAAGAAGTACAAAGTGCGATCAATAGGAAATAACAATAGGAAGAAAAGGTTAATAATGTGAAAATAATAACAATTCAAATATGACACTAACAAAAAAAACAGTAACATAAAATTTTGACCACATAAAACACACAGAAAAATGACACGGATGAAAAAGCAAGAAAATATGAAAAAGACAATGCGAAAAAAAATATTGTAGTAACTTTCCTACCGATGAATATTTATTGTTGAACAGAATATTCAGAATGATGCAACGGACTGAAAAGATGGAACGGAAAAAGACTCGTCCTCCACCGCTGTAAGAAATCAAACTAAAAATTGAACCCGCAGAGCGATGGGTGACGCGCAAGGACACAACAAAAAAAGGGAAACTGAAGAAAAGAACGAAATTTCTCTCTTAAAAATCTATACTAAAGAGTGAACACATAAATAAGAAAAAAAAACTGAGGCCAAAATCAGGAAAAATATATTGTAGGCGAAACATTATCGAGGAAAAAGCGTACAGAACGAAATTTACAGATAAAAATATATACAAAAAAGTGAATACATAAATACGCCAAAAAACTGTGAGGCCAAAAGCAAAGAAGAAAATTGTAGACGAAACATTATCGAGAGAAAAAAGCGTACAGGAAAACGGGAATCCGATTTAGCACAACAAAATACACAAGTCCGGCCTAAAAATAAAACCCCGGGCTTCGAAAATACAATAGTGGATCGAGATCACACACAGAAGGGAAAAGGGTTAACCAAAAAGTTCCGGCCTCTCTCTCTCTCTCTCTCTCTCTCTCTCTCTAATTGGATAGAAGGGCAGAGAAAAAACAGACACACAGAAAGAAGCGGACAGTCAAATCCACACAATCCCAACGCAGACAAAAGAAAAAAAACAGAAATGAGAGAGAGAGAGAGAGAGAGAGAGAGAGAGAGAGAGAGAGAGAGAGAGAGAGAGAGAGAAACACCAAGCACGAACTACAAACACAAGCAAGCTATATGGTGAGGCTTAAAGAGTACCGAGTTACCACCACCATCACCACCACTACCGCCGTCGGAGTCAACAGCCACTTGCACGGAGCTATAAAGCGTAGAAGAGGAGTAGGAGGAGAAGAAGGAAGAGTGGGAAGAAGAGAAATAAGAGAAGTAGGAAACATGGAAACATGGAAACGCAGGCAACAGAAAGTCTACTGGCTCATAATAAGGTTGTCCGCTCTATTGCTTTAATCTCCTCGACAGTCACTTCGTGCCTATAGAGCCGATGACAGCACTTCGTATTCAGTTTACTCTTCACACAACGAAATAGCGGTGGATTCGATTTTTAAGTGAGTTTATGGTATTCGCATTTACAACTTCTGAAGGAGGATTGTTCCAGTGGCGGATGACTCGTTTTGAAAAGAAACTCCTGCCAATCTCTGTACTATATCGCCTCGGTTGAACTGGAAGGCCGTAGTTTCTAGTTGTTGTGTTGGTTTGTAACACAAAGAATCTATAGTGATCGACGTTATTGAACTTGTTCGGGTAATTGAAGACATGAAATAAATCTCCTCTTAAACGTCACCTTTCCAGCGAAAAGAGGTTTAGTCGCCTGAGTCGTTCTTCATACGATTGAGGCCTTAAGGGCGGAATCATTCTTATAGTAGCGCGCTGCTGAACTCTTTCCAGTGTGAGGAGGAGGAGTTGAAGGAGGAGAAGGAGGAGATATAAGTGAGATAATAAAAAGGGGTCAATTAGGGGTCAATTCCTTTATATTTCCTTCCATCCATCCTTTTCCTTTCATGATATATTTTCCTATTTCTTCTCTTCACTTTGTTTGGTTGTTTCAGTGTTTTACTTCATTTTTTTATTTTTTTTACTTTCGTCCTGTTTTAGTCTGTTTTCCTGTTTATCTTTCCATATGTCTCTGTCTGTTACTCTCTTACCAACATTTTCCTTACCAACAACGACCTAGAGCAGTTGGTTCAGCACCCTACACGTATTCCCGACCGTCTAGGAGACAGGCCCAACATTCTAGACCTCTTCCTTACCTCTAACCCTTCTGCTTACTCTGTCAAACTGTTCTCTCCGTTGGGCTCCTCCGATCATAACCTTATTTCTGTTTCCTGTCCTATCGCTCCTGTACATCCTCTGGACCCACCGAAGAGGCGATGCTTCTGGCATTTTGCTTCAGCTCGGTGGGACGACCTGAGGATGTACTTTTCCGATTTCCCGTGGAATGATTACTGCTTCCAGGAGAGAGACCCCTCTGTGTGTGTCCAGCGCATCTAAGAGGTGATTGTCTCTGGAATGGAGGCATACATTCCACGTTCTTTCTCTACTCCTCATGCTAAGAAGCCTTGGTTTAATCATGCTTGTTCTCGTGCTATTAAAGATAGAGAGGCAGCTCACAAAAGGTTCCAGAGCCTTCGAACTCCCGCTAACTATGACCTTTACATTTCAGCCCGGAATCGTGCCAAATCTGTTCTCCGACTTATCAAAACTTCTTTTATCAATAGAAAATGTCAACACCTTGCTTTTTCTAATTCTTCCCGTGACTTCTGGCATCTAGCCAAAAATATCTCCTCCAATTTCACTTCTTTCTCTTTCCTTCCTCTCATTAACCCTGACGGCAGCACTGCCGTCTCATCTGTCTCTAAGGCTGAACTCTTCGCTCAAAATTTCTGTAAGAACTCCACCCTGGACGATTCTGGGCATATTCCTCCTACTCATACCCCCTCTGACTTCTTTATGCCTGTTATTAAGATTCTTCCAAATGATGTTTTCTATGCCCTCTCTGGCCTCAACTCTCAGAAGGCTTATGGACCTGATGGAGTACCTCCTATTGTCCTTAAAAACTGTGCTTCCGTGCTGACACCCTGCCTGGTCAAACTCTCGTCTCTGCCTATCAACATCTACCTTTCCTTCCTGCTGGAAGTATGCCTTTGTACAGCCTGTGCCTAAGAAGGGTGGCCGTTCCAATCCCTCAAACTACCGCCCTATAACTTTACTTTCATGTATATCTAAAGCTTTTGAATCAATCCTTAACCGGAAGATTCAAAAGCACCTTTCCACTTCTAACCTTCTATCTGATCGCCAGTATGGGTTCCGCAAGGGGCGTTCTACTGGCGATCTTCTTGCTCTCTTAACTGACTCTTGGTCATCCTCTCTTAGCCGTTTCGGTGAAACTTTCTCTGTTGCGCTAGACATATCGAAAGCATTCGATAGAGTCTGGCACAAGTCTTTGCTTTCTAAACTGCCCTCTTTCGGATTCTATCCCTCTCTCTGTTCCTTTATCTCCAGTTTCCTTTCCGGTCGTTCTATCTCTGCGATGGTAGACGGTCACTGTTCTTCCCCTAAACCTATCAATAGTGGTGTTCCACAGGGCTCTGTCCTATCACCCACTCTCTTCCTGTTATTCATCAATGATCTTCTTTCCATAACAAACTGTCCTGTCCACTCAAACGCCGACGACTCCACTCTGCATTATTCAACTTCTTTCAGTAAAAGACCATCACAACAGGAAGTACACGACTCCAGACTGGAGGCTGCAGAACGCTTAACCTTAGGCCTTGCTATCATTCCGATTGGGGCAGAAGGAGCCTTGTGTCCTTCAGTGCCTCAAAAACTCAATTTCTTCACCTATCAACTCGACACAAACTGCCAAACACCTATCCCCTATTCTTCGACAACACTCAGCTATCACCATCTTCAACACTAAACATCCTCGGTCTATCCTTAACTCAAAATCTCAACTGGAAACTTCACATCTCCTCTCTCGCTAAATCATCTTCCTCGAGGTTGGGCGTTCTGTATCGTCTCCGCCAGTTCTTCTCCCCCGCGCAGTTGCTATCCATATACAGGGGCCTTGTCCGCCCTCGTATGGAGTATGCATCTCACGTGTGGGGGGGCTCCATTCACACAGCTCTTCTGGACAGAGTGGAGTCTAAGGCTCTTCGTCTCATCAGCTCTCCTCCTCCTACTGATAGTCTTATACCTCTTAAATTCCGTCGCGATGTTGCCTTTCTTTCTATCTTCTATCGATATTTCCACGCTGACTGCTCCTCTGAACTTGCTAACTGCATGCCTCCCCCCCTCCCGCGGCCCCGCTGCACACGACTTTCTACTCATGCTCATCCCTATACTGTCCAAACCCTTTATGCAAGAGTTAACCAGCATCTTCACTTTTTCATCCCTCATGTTGGTAAACTCTGGAACAATCTTCCTTCATCTGTATTTCCTCCTGCCTACGACTTGAACTCTTTCAAGAGAAGGGTATCAGGACACCTCTCCTCCCGAAATTGACCTCTCTTTCGGCCACCTCTTTTGATTCTTTTTTAGGAGCAGCGAGTAGCGGGCTTTTTTTTATTATTGTTTAATTTTTTTGTGCCCTTGAGCTGTCTCCTTTGTTGTAAAAAAGAAAAAAAAAACACCCATCACTACCATCACCACCACCACCACCACGCCCTGACTCACTGGCTGAATTTGTGGTGAAATTTGTGATAACTCGGAGCGGTTCCATCAAAAGCACGATTTCCGATATATTGAAATCCATTACTGGTCCCCTATTTTTTTATGGCGAGTGCAGTTAATAATGACACCGATAGTTGTAGCAGCAGCGGTGGTGGTGATGGTGGCGGTGGTGGTGGTAGCGTGGCAGTAGCGGTGGTGGTGATGGTGGTGATGTAAACTTCAGTATTCATTTTGTATGTGAGGAATTGTAGTGGTGTTGATAACTTATGAGAGTTGTTTTTATCATCATTATTATCATCATTATTATTATTACCATTATCATTATCATTAGTCATCATCATTATTATCATTACATTTCTCATTATTAACTTTACTGATACTAACAATAGATTTAAAATTCATCTGCTACTACTACTACTACTACTACTACTACTTCTACTACTGCTATTACACCTACCACCGCTACCACCACCATCAATACAACTACAACAACTACACCAACACCAGCCTCACAAACAACAACAAAAAACAAAACCCAGACGAACGGTGCATACACATTAACGAAATTAAAATATTGCCGTCGCCCACTCTTTTCGTTTTCCACATGATATTAAACAGGTTCAGTAATACAGGCAAATGTTCTAATTGATGCCACGCTTTGACCTACTCGCCTGCTCCCCAACGGCCTCCTCCACCCCCTGCTTCGCTTCCAGGTCGTCGGTTTCGTATTCATTTCAGGTGCGGACGAAAACGGGACGAGAACGGGACGAGAGCGGGACGGTAATGTGAAGGCTGCAAATTATACGAACGGTAACTCTTCATCACCTACTACTTTTATTATTATTGTTATTATTATAATTTCTCATGGCAGATTTAATGTATTCCAGCTGCGAGGATACTAAGTTCTTTTTATTGTGGAATGAATGGGAGAGTTATGGCGATGGGTATAGTGCATGTGTGTGTGTGTGTGTGTGTGTGTGTGTGTGTGTGTGTGTGTGTGTGTGTGTGTGTGTGTCTTTCACTGCCATAGCTTTTGCCAGTGATGGATAGAGTGCGACGGAACGAAATTGTGTTATACGGTAATGGCAGAAAACGGAAATATGAATGAAAGTGGGAATGATTAAGCTGAAGGGTTATCAATGGGGGACTTTCAAAACTGGTTAGATGTAGAGGCAGAACTGTAGCCTCTCTCTAAGTATCTCTGTTTCTCTATCATATTCTCAAAGGTATCGGGACCCCATTAGCTCCTTGACTGCGAATTCCCTACCAGAAGACCTCACCAAGCTACAAGAATGGAAAAACAGTGGCTGCTACAATACAATGAAGAAAAATGTAAAGTCCTGCACCTTGGGGAAATCCAGCATACCAATATCACATGGGAACACTCCCCTATCCACCACAGAGGCAGAGAAAGACCTGGGGCTGTATGTTACCAGGCTACCAGTGAAGGCAAAACACGTGCCAATCGCAGCGGACAGGTTAAGACTCTTTCCCGAGGCCGCAGAGAGGGTTAATCAGGTTTTCATGGGTGTTTTTCCCGATCAGTGCAGAGGAGTCGTGTAAAACTAGACCTAGGATAACAAAACACTCCATGAAAACCAACAACTTCTACGGGAGGCTCTTCAAACAGGCGAACTGGGGCGCCGAATTCAACGTTGCCAGACTGTCGTACTCTGCCTCTTATGTTTGCCGATTTCCGACCTAAAAACTGCTTTCATCACCCAAATAACTGCCTTCATATATGGTTATCGTTTAAATGGTTAATTATTGGTGCTTCTTGGCAGTAAGTAGCGGGCTTTTTTTTTCATTATTGTACGAACTTAAGTGTCTCTTAGAGTTATATTCTTTAAAATTTCGGCGCTCAAGCACAAACATGCCTTTCGTAGGAGTTGTGAGAATTTCCAGGTGTAGTTTTTTTTTTTTTTTTTTTACATTGCAGCCTATTGCGTCGGTAGGCTTCTTCCCGGTGGATCCTGATGGTCGGTCAGTGTTTATAGTGGCGCCATCTTGCATTGGCTCATGCTGCCCTCCCAGAGCTCATCTTTGATCCTAGAATCTAGAGTCCGGGTTGATAGGTGGTCTGACGACTCAGCCACCGCCTCCCCTGGTGGTAGTTTGACTCTTTTTCTGTATCAAGAACATATAAAGACTTATTATAACTCACCAATTTCCATTACGGCCTTTGGGAATTGATGATGTGAGCGGTGGAAGCGTCTGCGAAAACCGAACTTTGGCCCGAATTCTTAAACCAATCCTCACCTTAGTTCACCTGGTTGAAAAGCCTCTCGTACAAGTAACTGGGTGGTGGTGATCCTAGTGACAGTTTTACCCGACTTCTGCACCTTGAACGGGACAACTGACACATAAAAAGCCGGTTAATCTTCTCTGGGACCTTGGGAAATGGTCGAAATGGGAGTCCGATACGTTCAAAAATGGTCGAAATGGGAGTCCGATACGTTCAAAAATGGTCGAAATGGGAGTCCGATACGTTCAAAAATGGTCGAAATGGGAGTCCGATACGTTCAAAAATGGTCGAAATGGGAGTCCGATACGTTCAAGAATGGTCGAAATGGGAGTCCGATACGTTCAAAAATGGTCGAAATGGGAGTCCGATACGTTCAAGAATGGTCGAAATGGGAGTCCGATACGTTCAAGAATGGTCGAAATGGGAGTCTGATACGTTCAAGAATATGGACTTTAGTGCCTCTATGCCCCTTACAGAGTGACCAACCAGTGCACGTAGGAGTGGCTTTGAAATTCCCGCCAGTTCAGCGCCAGCGAGTGGTCATGTTTATCGACTAAGTGGAAAACGGTTTTGTGCTTTTAGCGGAATCAAAGCAGAGGCCGAGGCATAAAAACAAATGAAAAGTGTATAAAAGCGGGGATACGATGTTAACGAAACGAAAAAAAAAATGAAATGGTATATTTATAAAAAACGTATACATTATTGATATGCTTGTT